>NC_049985.1:16283778-16316658 GCF_000003815.2 Branchiostoma floridae | reverse complement strand
CATCTTTAGGGTCTGGATCTCGTTTCTCTTTCGTGTCATCTTTGTCTGCATCGTGCAGATCTTCCACATCACCATCTGCAGGTTCATCCTCATCTTCAGACAGCTTCTGACTGTCGTTGTCTTCTTCAGAGAGTTTCTGGCTATCATTGTCAGACAGTGGTATTGACTGGTCACTGAACGAGTCTTTATAAGTGGACCTGTCTTGCCTCTCACTGTCTGTCTTAGTTCTGCTGAAGCTCCGCCCGTCGTCATGGAAACTGGCACTGAGATGGTCCAACATGGATCCTGTTTGATAAAGTGCACAAAAAGGTTACAACACATTGCAGGGTGTTTGGTACATGCAACTGTTAAATATTAAGAAGGTATCTTGCTGGACTGCAGTATGTTGGCGATGTCACTGCATTCTGAATTGACTTTGACTTTAATGGGAATATCATGCAATATGTATAGATGTAATTTTTTAACAAATTTTTGCAGCACTCTGTCAAGTTGCTCAACTGCAGCGACACCACCAACATACCGCAGCTTCAGTAAGGTACCCTCTTTACATTGCAGATTTAGCCATCTTCTTAGATTTGGAACTGGCCCTATATTCCAACACCCCTATGCGCTGATGCCCCTACATTCTAACATCCATATGTTCCATTTTCCTATGTTCGGTGTAGGACAAGGGTTAGGGGTTTTGAAACATAGGTGTTTCAGAACATAGAGGACTTTACCACTTAGATTTGTTCAGTCAAAAATTTGGGTGAGTCTAATTTTTGTGTCGGAAATTACAGTTTAACTAGTTCAATAATGACTTCTACCAAGTTGAACACACAGATGAACTTTCAAGTTTAGATTTGTCTGGACTTTGCTACAATATATCAAACCTGGCCAGTTTTTATCAGATTGAAAGTCAGCCTGTAGTTAACATTCCTCACCTATAGGCAGGATCTGGCTGGGGTCCAGTGAGTCAGACACAGTCCCCTCCTCCCTGTCCAGTCCTGCCTCCCCAGGGGGTGGGAGGGGGGTGGAGACGCGGGACGTCTGAGGCCCTGCTGACCCCCGACCTGACACAGGCCTGGGAGCAGACAGCTTCATGGGTTTGCTGAACTTCATGTACTCCATGGTTCCTGGGCTGGGTTCATCCTCCTGGAGATATATCAATGCAATACATGATGTGATGCAACATGCTAAAGCTGCTCATCATATTGAATTCTAGCCTGGATACCATGTGACGTTTATTATACACTATATACAGTCGCTTTGCACTCTAACTTACACTATATACAGTAAATGTTGCTTCTCTGCTATATCTCCAACATCTGGAGTCGTCCAAATTTTGGTCCCTACACATGAGCAAATTAAGGAATGGGTTCGAACCATCGTTTGAACGGGCATTGCAAGACACGAAACGCCCTCTGTCTGCTTGTAAGAGGGTCTGTTGTCACCAAAGAAGCACTCTAGAACCTGTTCTTTAATTTGCGCATTAACTGACTTCACCACCAAACGATTGTGCAGTTAGCTCCTATGTTCACTTCTGCTAGCTGTATGGTACCCAGCTAGGCTCATTGAATACAGCATTCTCGTGATCACAGGTAGCCAAAATGCTATTCTTGGATAGCAGCCCTTGTAACATTTATAAGTCCTCACCTCTTCCCATGGCAGTGTCACCCTTTTCTTTATTCTTGATGCACTATATAATAAGGAAAAGACAATAAGTTAACCTAAGGCTTGCAAAAGTGAAAAAGTAAAGTTTAGTATCAGAGGCATACTGGTAATGTAGCATGATAGAACAATTCTTTGCTTTTTACATCTCTTGCTGTTACTGTTTTTTCCACTGGATAATATGACATGGACACGTAAAAGAGATACTCTCTTACCCTGCAGTTGTTGTTTGTTGTCCCAGGTGCTGCACATGCACCAGCTGGCTGACAGCCACCTGATTGATGGTAGTCGTCTCGTGGCTAGCTGCCTGTGGGATGCGCACGTTCTGGTCTTTCTCCTGTGCAGATGTGTATAAGAATAAAAGAATCCATGGGAAAAGATAATATCTAGTGACATTTTGCTATATTTAGTCGTTGATAATGTTTATCCTCTGAATTTTAGCAGCAACAGCTTTCTTTATCAATAATCAGCAATTAAAACATACTCCATTCTTCATATAGTGGTACACTTACTGAGTATGTTTTCCACCTCTCTTTGACAGACACGTCTGGAGCAGTCTTGGGTCTCCTTCCCGCATGAGTGCCCCCTGTTGACTTCATCTTGTCCCGCAGCTTCCTGACTTTCTGTACGTAAGTGTGCCCTCCCAGGCCATCACTTCTCCAGCTAAAGAATCACATGGTACACAGAGCCTCAAGAACCTGACTACTAAAACTTAGTTTCCTGATGAAAACTCTTAGTCAACTTTTGCAGTCTTAATGATGAACGTAATGTTTACAGTAACCTTTTCCTTTGCTAATGGACTTTTTGGCTACACAAGAATCCTCCTTTACTAGACTGTGTGAAGGCAATCTATCAATCTCAATGTGAAGTTAATGAGTCACCATTATGTTATAGTCAGTTATTATTGGTTTGGACCACCGCCCATGTTACAACTGGTATGGTCCACTAGTGGTTGTATGGATGTCGTTGTACAAACTGTATACCCCTATCCACCATTTTGGGTTCTCTGAGAATGTTGTGAACATGTTATGTTCCTAGAATTGGGCCTACTTTCATCCTGCACTGCACTCGTTCCAAATTGGCGAGTAAAATGTGTCTGTATATGAAACAGTGGCCTACCTGTACTTGTATGCCTGAGGTGTGATCTGTCCTCTCCAGTCGATGAAGGGCATGACAAACTCCCTGGGTGTGGTCATGTTACTGTGGTCAGGACTAACGTAGGTGGAGCTGCAAAATAAGGCAGATACTTAAGATGTTTGTGTGTTTGTGCTGCATAACTGGTAAATTTCCTCATGGCGAAACACACCAGGTTTTTACCAAAGAGTACAAATTTAAAACAGACCAGATTTGTACCAAGGAGGTTTTTTTAACCTCCTTGTTTGTACCAAAGAGTACAAGCTGCATATTGGAACAGATTTATTTGACCCACTCACACTGGGATGGAACCCTACTTTTATTGATAAGTGTGGTGGGTTCTTTTACGTGCTCGAGGTGTGACTCTCATAAAAAATGAGACATTTGTTGAATGTCCTATCTGAGGGACATGCCAAAACTAAAGCTTGGTACATACTGTCACCTAAGTGAAGTAAGAAAATTTGCGTAAAGTCCCTTTCCCAAATCAATGTAATGATTCAAACCTAGAACGTCTAGGTCATGGGCTAAACATTTTACCAATATGCTACTGATACCAATGTAAAAAACATATCCTATTGACAACATTAAGCTGTTTTGAATATACGTTCAACCTTTTGATTTCTGAATCAAAGCTACAGAGTAGTGTTATAATAATAGTCCTTTTGGAAAACCAGTAGTCAGAGTTTCAGTACCTTGGAGAGGGTGGTCTTCCTGGTGCAGCCATGACCACAGGAGCTGTTTTTGGTCGTGAGGGCTGGATGTGAGTGGACGGGTACTTCCACCCGTACCTCGGGGCAGGGGTCAGCTTCTCCCTCTCCACGTCCATTTTCCTGCTGACCCGGTCCATCATAGTGACCACCTGCTTGAACCTGACATTGGGCTTCCGACGGTCTCTGTTCAGCCTGTGATGACAGGAGTTAGCACACTCTGTTGTGTCTCATTCTGTATAGACTAAATCCATTGTTCTTTTAGCCAGATGTTTGTTTTTTTTCCACTCCATTCTAATTCCTTTGTTCTTTTTCTTTAATTGTTCTATCATTTCCTTTGTTCTTTTGTCCAAGCCTGGAGTCCAGCCTTGTTAGCTTTGGTCCACTCCAAGCAGAACTCCTACCTTGCCCACAGTCTTTGTTGGACTGAACTCATGCCAGTGTTTATTAATTGTTATAATGATGATCCTAACTTGTGGGATCTCCTATGACTGTGTGTATATCTCATCAATGAAAGCTAATTGTGAACCTATAAAAAGACTGACGAAAGCAACCCACTGGTTTAGTTTACTGGTATTTAGTTGTGATCTGGTGCCGAGTGCATTTTCTCCTAATGATAAAAGAGAAGCTACAAAAGGTTATTTCCCATGAAAATCTAAGTAAGAAGTAAAAGCCTACTAAGTATATAAGAAAGTCAACCCCAGTGATAAACCAGGAAGAGGGGGGATACAAACTCCCACGTTTGGGATAGTGATCTTGCCACAAAAGGGCCACCTACATCGGCTACATATAGCGTCGAGAAGCAGAACTTCAGTCAGAAGCTCTAAGGAAGGTGTCTGATAGACACCAAAACGTAAGCAAGTATATAAAGTACAATCTGGTTGTGTACAATAATTCTCCTATATCCTAAAAACCTACCTTGTCCTGCCCTGTGTGGTGCTATCCGGAGCTGCCTGCAGTCTGACTGCCTTGGTGCTCCCCTTAACCCTGGTGGGGGCTCTTCCATCAGGCAGCCCAGAGGGGGGTCTGTGCCTGTCTGTGGTCTCCATGAACTGCTCCAGACTCTGCTGTACCAGGTTTGGGACATACACCTTCTGTGGCTCTCCCTCCTGATCCTCCAGAGCCATGTATGCTGCCACCACATAAGGTGTGGCTCTCTCGGGAGCTTCTCCTAAGTCATGAGCTGCCCATCTGGAAAACAAGGAGACTGACTTCTTCAAAACCTGATCACCTTGAATTTGAATACAAGACACATTAAGATCCATATTTTGTTGTAGTATCTTAATAGAATCAGACAGACTATGCTGGCTAAAGGGATATTTTTTGTGAGGGGAGTTTGGCCACCAGAGGGTTTCATTTCTCTATACAGGGAGAAATGTTACCAGTACCACAGGCTATACATGTATCTCCTGATAAATGATTCACCCTTTTTTATATTATTTTACTATCCATAACCCACTATGAAGGCCCGGAGGCTAGTGGAATCTTATTGAAAAAGAAGGGCATGAAGGAATAAAAGTTTTCTCATAGATTCTGATGGAACCCTTCCTTCTAACTGTAATTTTTGCTCAGTCACCATGATCATTTTCTAGCTTCAACGTGGGGTCATGTGGCACACCTCAAGCACACACCACACTAATTAAGTTCAAAGAATAGGGGTCCTTCCCAGTGTGAGTGGATCAAATGAATATGTCCACTTATACTTCAGATATGCAGCTTGTACTGTTCAGTACAAACCGCCATAAGGCAATTTACCTGGCAAAATAAACAAGCCCAATGAAACCATCTTACCTGACCCCTAATGGAATCTTATTGAATAAGATGGACATGAAGGAATAAAATTCTCATAGATTCTGATGGAACCCTTCCTTCTACCTGCAATATTCTCTTGAATTCCTCTTGTATGTTTGCTCAGTCACCATCATTTTCTAGCTGCCCAATAAAAACACTTACCTGACCTCTGTGAAAATTCAAGCGTCCGAAACTGCCCGGACGGCGTCTACAAGCGTCCAATGGCGTCCGAGCGCGTTTCAGACGTTCTGGACGCGTTCATTGCCGTCCGAAACGGCCGCGGACACATCGTGAGCGTCCGTGCCGTTCTGTCAGTTTTTATGGTGAACGCCCGAACGGCTGAAAGACCTTCCATTGCCGTCGGAGACGGCCACTGATGGGGCTATAAAATACTTAGTCACCCGACGCCGGCAGACGGCTGCGTCTTTTCTTATGATCCCCACGGGAAACATGACGTTTTAACTTCTGCACATGCGCCAATTTCAGCGGGTGAATTCGAATTTCAGACCGTTGAACACTCCGGCGGTTGCAGGACTTATGTTCAGAAGGTGACTATTTCTGTGGATTTCATGTCCGTTTGTTAAATTTTGCGCACTTTTGGACCAAGGACTTCACGTCTTGACGTAGCAGCTGATGTTTGTACGACATTGTGCTGAGGTTGGGTTTACGGCGATGACTGTATCCGTTATTTATACTAAAAAGAATGTACAAAAATTATTTGTCGTGCGCCGACAAGGTGGAAAAATTATACTACTTACTCGAAGCAGCAAACCTTGGACAGCAGAAATCACAGATGTGACAGACGTCAAAAGAAGCAGCGGTTCTTCCGTTAGCTGATTGTCGATACTTTGCAGGCGCCGGTAAGTGAATACTTCGCATTTTATTCTAATTTTTTGTACATTCATCTGTTGCAAAGTTTACCGACGACTTGTTGTTACGGGTGCCCTCCCCACATACGCGAAGAAATGATAAAATTTAGGATCTTGTTTTGATGCCACAAAATAAAAAGAATTATGAACACGTTGTAGAATACTTGTAAAAAATATCTGTTGTTTCTATTAAGAATGATAATGCTGTTAAAATGTAGATTTAGACAACAGATAATGAGATAGCACCTACCGATTTTGCCGGTGCCAATCAAAATCTTAGTCGGCTCTTCCAACTACTTGGGGTTAGGAACTTATGAAACGGAAGACTTTAGTTCGCTACCTCGAAATAAAAAAAATGACTTATGATCTTTGTAGAAAATTTAACGTTATTTCACATTTATATATCCAGTCTTTAGCGAATACTGGTGCAATTAAAATTTACGATAGAAAATTTCAAACGTCCTGTATTTACCCTTGATGTTATGTGGGCTCGTCCATTCTGATGTAACGTGTCGGCACGGCGGCACAAAAAGCCGCGGACACGATTGAAGGCCGGATTGAATTTCGTACATGTAGCAAAGTTGATTAAACGCCGCGGAGTACGTGTAAACAATTTACGAAGAAATGTCTTCAAGTTGTGTTTGATTTTAGCTTTCAAACCTGACGGCCCGGTGGTGGGTGGTCTTCTACAATTCACTGCCTGGCTGAATATTTGTTTGTTTGGTATGTGGCAACGCTAAATGGTGCCCAACAGGCCATAAAATTATAGCCGTGACCGGACGGCGTCAGAAACGGCGTCCGGGCAGCCGTCTACGCACGTTCCAAATTAAATGCACCGGCCCGTTATGAGTTTCTACCGTACTGCCTGACTAACTAAAACTGTGTCTTGAAGAAAAAATATTTTGCTAGGAGTTTGGCCCAGATATTAACCTTTAATAATATAGCGATGACAGCGTCTTGGCCTTTCATTCCATTTTCTGTCGAATTTTACGATCTGTACCCCCCGTGGGAAGGCGTGGTGGAGGCTACCGCCCGTACCAGCGGCCTGGATTACGCCGTTTATGCCCGTCGCAACCGGCGTCCGATCCGTCCCAGCAGCCTGGATTACGTCATTTACGTACGTCGCAATCGGCGTCTGGTCCGTCCGCAGAGACGTCTGTTCCCAGCGGGGGGCCCGCCCGACGGAGCGCGGGAGCGTCCGGCTGCCCGCTTTCAGACGCCGTCTCGGACGTCCCGAACGTCCGACCGGACGCGTCTAAAGTGCCAATCTAGACGCGTCCAAGCGTTTGTTATGCCGTTCGGACCGTCTTGGACGTTTCGTCGGGCGTTCAAAAGCCCGTCCCATGCCGTCCGCCGCCGTAACCGTCCAAAGCGTCCCAATAATTTAAGACGCCTTGGACGGTTGTCGCAAACGGCGTTTCGCCGTCTGAGACGCTTGAATTTTCACAGAGGGACCCCTACAGCAGAGTCGCCCCTCCCGATGAACCTGGCCTTGGCGACCTCCTCCTGCTCCCTCTGCAGACTCTCCTTGTGCTGCTGGAACTCCTGCAGGTGGGCGGAGCTGGCCCTGCTCGCCATGGAAACCCCCGACCTGGCCGAGCACGGCCGGCTGGGAGGGGCAGGGGTCTTCACCCCTGGGGAAGTACAATTTGGTTGATTTTATTATCAACTTGGTTAGTTCGTGCCAGTCAATAAACTTTTTGATGATAGTCAGTAATTTCAAAATAAAGGGTTGACAAGTATGGCATTCTTACTTCTTTTCAGTCATTTGTGCAGTGCTGATACCATGATAGAGTGAATACAGTTTTATTAAATGTGCCTTGAAGTCGATAAGTTGTGATCTCAGTCACTGGCTGAGTCGTACCAAAATTTTACATAACACTTTCTCTGCATTTGGGAAAGAGTATGAGATTTGTACACACAAGTCACTACCAGTGGGCTATAGCCCCCTTCTGTAGTGATTGCACAAAGTTGTGTGGCCCAAGGGCAATTGAAATTGAGATGGGTGCCACCCTATGCACAATCTGGTACATGAAGGACTTTGAACTGTAATATTATAATTGAATATCATCCCCAAAGTTCTTTCATTACACATGAATATTGTGACAGTAACAGTGGGGTTCAAGTATCGCCTACCATCCTTGCCAAGGAGCTCTGAGCTTTTGTGGCGCCAGCGGTAGTGTACTTGATTTGTAATCTGCCAACCCGGGTTCGATCCTGGGTGTCGGCATGTCTGTTTGTTTCTGTTCTTACTCGCCCCTCGGAATTCTTACAATAGCATAGATTGAATAAACATGGCTCACAAATAGTAATCGACTGGTTTGGCTCTGAGTTTCTGATAAGTTAATATAGAACTTAGGACCCAAACACTCCAAACGTTTCAATACTAACCTTCAGTTAGAATGGGGACAATTCTAGCTGGTGTGTCATGCAGTACTCCTGCTCCCATGGGGTTGTACAGAGAGGGGAGGGAGTGGGAGGGGGCAGGGGAGGCTGGGGGTACAGGGTGGGAGGGGACGGGAGTGGCTGGGGGTGGGGAAGGGACAGTTCTGCTGGATGGGGGTCGGGAGATGGGAGTAACAGCCTGCTGAGCTGGTAATGGCTCTTCTGGCCTCACCTGAAAAATAATGAGTGTTATCTTTAATGCCCTAACTGCGGCCGTGATTGTCATGCAAGGAACAGCCTACAAAGCCATAAAAGACACTGCCAGCCACATAAAGATTGAAGGATGCCTACTATCTTTGAAATAATTTCCTGGTTTATTGTTGTGCTAACATGTTATTAAACTTTTCCGCCAGAAAATTTGTCATGGGCGCATATTATATCTTGACAACATTCTATAAAAGAAGGAAGAAGGTGAAGCATCCATCCTCAGAATAAGGCATAGCATACACTGCTCGAAAACGCAGATTTCCGCTGTGCAAACCCGTGTACACATGCAAGTAAATCCAGAGTTTCCACGGGTTTCAACGGGTGCCCACTGTGCGAACGTGACGTGTCCCTATATGGGGCACCTGTGCAAATCCGAGTAAACGGACCACTCGCGTGTGCATAACGTGCCCTCTATGAGGAAACCTGTGTGCGCGAACCGTGCCATCTTAGTACACCTGTGCGTACGTGTGGAAACTAGCGACGTTTGCTTTTGTGTGAGAATGACGGATGCATAAATTAGCGGTTAATTATCTCCCCGGGCCTCGACTGCGCCACAATTACCCTTTGTTATTGATAGCAGCGTCATTTTCACTGCCCCGGCCCTTCCCAGCCCAAAAATTACCCTCCCAGCTTCCCCCTTCCCCTGTATATAAATTATAGTGTGTTTGTTTTATTCTGTCTAGATGTGAATTAACTTTCGTTGTTTTTGCAGTTTTAAGTATTATTTGAGAGTTGACTGCTCCTGATGCGTTCCTCCATATGTACTGGCTGTCGATCCTTTGGCTCCCATAGGTTTGTCGGTCCGACACCAGTACTTTTGGGTTTTATTCGCAGTCTCAACATTTTGAGTTCACTCTACTGTGCTGGTTGATGACATAAAACTCCCGTAGGTCTCTGGATTTCAGCATTCCTGCTCTCATCCGTACACCTCCAGCTGGCCTTTTGCACAAAAAGTTGCTAGTCCAGAGACTATACATTTACACAGCCGCAGCAGATTTTCTAAGCGTGAACATGCAAGTTCGTAACGGTGGTATCCAATCCATCGTGAGACGTGTAGGGCCTCCACGGAGACGAAGGAGCTCCAAATCACCTAATCGGCAGCTACGACGAAGAGCTAACAGGGTGCGTCAGCCGACCCGGCCCGGGCGGCGAGAAACATCGCACCGACAAAGGGCCAACCCGACCCTCGGTGGTCGGGAGGCTAGATGTTGCTCTATAAAGCAGAATTTGGTCCCACGGCGTCGGCAGTAAAATTCAATTCCATGGCGAGATAGTGTCCAGTCTTGACGTAGAATCATTTGCAAGCTTTCACAAAGTTCACCGCGCTGTCAGTCGTACGATCAAATACTTAGCTATCGGGGTCGGAGCAGCGTGAAACCACTCTGAATGAAATGAGTCAAGATCTGAAATGACAACTGTGAGGTTTGAAAATGGAGACACGTGTGCTGATTGGTCCTCATTCCCAAACACCCATCTCGTGTGTGAAATGCGATTGGCTACATCGGATGGGTATTTTGAATACAGACACAATAAGTCGTTGTATATACTATTTGTGTGTATACGGCAAACTCCTTCCAAAGCAAATTTCCTTACCCGGCAAACCTTAGTCAACGTTGAGAATCGCAAAGGAGGCTATAGAATACGCGCGTCGGAATACCGTGTTTTCAAGCTTAGACAAAACACTGACATGTGTATTGGGGGAGGGGAGCTTGTGGCACTCCATCGCCAGTAGTTAACTTTCGTGCTTTTTAACTTGCTTGTTTACCTCGAACGGACCGTATTTCCCATTAGTAACAGAAATTTGATTAGCTCATGCAACGTAGAGCTTCTGTACAATTGCTATGAAATATCTGAGAAATGTTACTAGCACACGTATTCGCGATCGGCTCAATATTCGACAAAGTCAAGCCAGGCAGACAATCTCCCTATCGATATCAAACAAAAACTACACTGTTTGTAAAAGTGAAATATGCGAAGATTGAAGTTCTCTATAACATTATTAGCTTTGTAATATTTTGAATCGATTTTTACGACAAACAAGGAGTCAATATAATGCAAATCCAACATGGCGCCGGAATAATGCGGCGTTATTATAAACAAAGCCGCGCCGACCGACCAAAGAACAACACTTCCAATCTATGTATTGATAGGCGTCGAGTTTAAAGCCTCCTTCCAAGTTGGCTGGGGAACATATACATTGCCATTGATCATTTGTTAAAGCTTTGTCCGTTCTATTCATGCTGTTTCTTCGAATACACGAATCACATACATTTGAGATCAGTAGTCTTTGTCCCGCGTTCCCGCTTGACTGACAAATTACTGCAAACTATAAATCACTGTATTTGTTATCCCAAAACAAATAAAACAAGTTCTTTCTGTGATTATTTGCGACCTCTATGTTTGTCTTGTACATATTCCACGAATTAATACGTAAAAAGAAAAACAGCTCTTCTTAGCTTTGAGCTTTTACGTAGATGACAACTAACTCAATACACATATACATTTAATGTCGCATAGAAAACATTTCATATGAAGTAAAAGACATTGGGCACACTCCGTTGAAATCTAATTTTTTTGCTTCTATAGTGTAACTCTTACATGCAATCTGTATATCTAGGTAACGTAGTTGGTTGAGTTTCGTATATACGGCACGATTTTGGTCACTATAGGGGGATTGCAATGCGTTGCAAATCTTATTTCGCGTACTGTTGGCGTCGGTTTCATTCTTGACTTTCCCGCAAGTACAGACCGAAATGTGGCAAGAGTTTAAGGGATTTTTGATTCACCAAACTGAATTATCAGACACTTCTCAGCTCTCCATTGTTAACAATAATTGTGAAACACGGGAAGTGTACAACAGTGGGGCGCGTGGACTCTTCGCGTGCCCTATCGTGCGCACAGGTTTTCATTGTAGGGGCACGCGGGAACAGGCAGTCCGTGGAAACCCGTGCCCACGGTGAGAACACGTCAGGTTCCACCATCGTGCACAATGTTGGGAACTCGTGGAAATCTGCCTTTTCATGCAGTGATATACATTTATTTTTAAATGAATTATTTATTTTAGATGCTACTATGTAAGATTAATGCTTTTTCAACATGTAGTTAGTGCAATTCAAATAGATCAATGAAAGGTAGAAAACAACATTACCTGCTCTTCCTCTCCTCCCTCAGTGAAAGGTTCTTCAGTGTCAGGAGGCGGGGTAGCCGGTATCAAATCATCCTCCTCTATGGGTACATCATCATCTTCGTATGTCTGAGGAGAGAGGTATAGTTAGCACTTAGGAACAGTTAGCACAGAAACTCATCTACTGAATAAGAAAAGAAGAAAAAAAATTGACATAATTTACTAACTAAAGAAAGGCAGCTGTTGATTATAACATAAGAGTTCTATCTAAATTTTGAAAATCATATGAGGGAAGACAGTTATGAATACAAAATATTAATGCACAGAAGCAAACAATGTCAAGAGTCGTTTTTGCAATAAACAGGTGTATCAAATACATTACACTATTTAGGCCACCATAGGAATTGCAATTACAATTCTTTCTTAAGCTTAGAATTACGAACATGTCTAAAACCAAAAATGCTTAACCAACTCCAAGACTTGTTAACTTAAGAAACAACAAGTAATTGTTTCACACACCAGTACTGATTCTGTGTCGGTTCCGTCTAGAACAGGAGATGGAACGGCAAGCCTTGTGATCTCATCCTTCTCCTTCTCAATTTCTTCCTCAGAAAATCTTTGAGGAGCTTGCTGTTCTTCCTCTTTCCTCTGTGGTGATTTTTTCCTCTTCTGGTAATAGTGGGTTAATAGTGAAGGCCTTTAAATTCAGTCTGACAAATTTGCTTGATTACATAATTCAGACTTATGATATGATAAATATATGGGAGGAATTCCACATTACTTCCACAAAGAAACTGACATCAAGCAAATATTTTGAGCTGTAGGCAACTCCAAAAATGTCACAAGTCTTAGTAAGTTTGTTGGCCAATATTTTATACCTTTTCCTTTTGTTTCTGTTCCTTCTCTGGGTCCACAAACTTCAGCACCAGTTTTCCCTGCAGCTCTCTGTAGGCCTGTTCAAAATGCTGTGGAAACAAAACATCAGATGATAATGTTAACCTACAATCTTTAGAGCTACAATTAATGATAACCTACAATCCTTAGGGCTATAATGAATGACAACCTGGTGACCTTAGGGCTACAATCTAAATCCTTAGGGCTACAATGAATGTTAACCAGTCCTACAATCCTTAGGGCTACAATGAATGTTAACCAGTCCTACAATCCTTAGGGCTACAATCAATGTTAACCAGTCCTACAATCCTTAGGGCTACAATCAATGTTAACCAGTCCTACAATCCTTAGGGCTACAATGAGTGACACCTACAATCCTTAGGGCTACAATGAATATTAACCAGTCCTACAATCCTTAGGGCTGCAATTCACTACAAGGTTTCTAATGAACCCCACAGTCAATTCTAAGTCAAGAATGAAATCTGCACTGCATTGAACTAGTCTCTACAATGAGTGATAACCTACAATCCTTTAAGGGCTACAATTCACTACAAGATTTCTAATGAACCCTGTAGTCAATTCCAGTCAAGAATGAAATCTACACTGCATTGAACTACATCTCTTATTAACTCTACCTCTGGGCTTGGACAAGAACAAATGAGCAAGAACGGGGTAACAGCGTATGGTGTGTCCCGAGACAGGTGTGTGGGTACAAAAGAAGGCATTTGTTGCTAGGGCAGGACAAACAGTTGACACAGTCTTGTAAATGCTGCTTTTGTGTCACGCCATCTGGATCAGGCATGAAAGCACATGCCAACCCAAATATATGTTGTCCTGTCATTAATATTTCATATTCAATTATTTGCACTCTGGCTTTTCTATTGCTCTTAAATGTATCCAGGTGAACTTCAAAGGAAGAATTACTTAATACAATGTTCAATAAGTAACTTGAACTTTCTGTTTGCTGAGGGCTTTATTGAATATAGTCACTGTTTCCAGTTGCAAAAAGTTACACTCACTTGTATAAACAATATGCCTTTCAACATTGTTGTAATAAGAGAGAAAAGAATGCAATAAAATTTGTTTCCTATCTTAATCCTTCATTTTAAAGGGGAAAGAAAAGGACAAATCTTGATGTAAATCTGCCATTTTGCATATTCATCATCACCTTGTTCCACATCATAACTAAACATGTTTTCAGAATTTTGATACTATTCAATAATTATTGATTTGACATGATCATGTTTCTGTGCTAGTTGCTAACTTGTGATCTTTTAAACGAGAGTAGCTGAAGAACACTTAACTGTGACCTTTTAGGCAGCTGTGAAAATTGGTGTAACCATTGTTACAGTAGGGTCTGGTGCAGCAAACATTTCAAGAACCAAGAATACACAAAAGCCCACACAGTTTCTCACAAATGCAGAAATAACCTAATTCTGATAATATGAGAACGATACTTATTTTTAGACACCAACAATTAACAAGGAGGTTCCCTCTTTCAACCTCCTTGCTATTAAGTACCTCATTCACACATTCAAGTAGTTTGGTGCTACACTGCACATGTAACGTCAACTCTCATAAATTCCACCAGGTGCCATAATATATACCACACAAATTTATTATTCTAGAAACTTTCTCACTGTTGTCTTCAACACCTATTAGTAGATATCTGAAGTGTACATTATAACCTCAGGATTACTAAATGCTGCATTTTGCTTTAGATGACTTTAAATTTTTTCTCATGTGTCAAAATAAAAAGGCATCTAGTGGAATTGAGAGTTGATGTTGATAGTTGATATGAATGCAATAGGCTATATGATGGGGAAAAGGACCATCCTTGATCAACATCTACTAAATTAAAGGTATACATCTACTAAGGTATGTATTCACATCTTTTCTTATGTACGTTATGCTTATCATCTGAAATAAGAAAAGTCATATTTACCGGCTGTGAGTTGAGGACTTTCCTGTTCCCCCTGTACCACTGGTGAACTCTCTTCAACTGCTGAAGCTGGTCGTTACCAGCCCTGATTGGTGGGAGAAAAATTAGAAAAATTATTTACAAGTGGAACTTTAAATCATCCGCTAAATGTTACAATAAATGATTCCGCTTCAAAATATCATTTCTGAATCATAGAGACTCTTGAATCACAAATCAAAATGGTCAATTGTGAATAACTTTGCATACACCATATACAGTATTCATATGGAAGTTTTTTTAAGAGAACAAGTTAGAGAGAAAAAAAGCTAATTTTAAGAAAGATATCTAATGATGATATATTTTGCTTGTATTCAATGTTTACCAAAAAGGGTAACAGAAAGAATTAGAGTTAATTTCAAAAACCAGAAATCTGTTTCAAAGTTATAGAAAGGTACAATAAGCACAAGCCTAGCCTTTTTCTCAGGGAACATTTTCTCTCTCTCTCCCTTTGAAAGTCCATTAGGACTTAATGAAATAATCCTTCTCTATCCCAGGATATTTCTAACACAATGTTACCAGCCAGTACCAACAGTGAGTTAAATAGAGCCGTAATACAGCCTGTCTACTGTGTCGGAAACATGACACACCTGTTCTGTTTGTACAAATAAGCCCTGTTGTTCTTGTTCTGATGTCATCAGCTCAGTACAATGGGAACAAAAACAGCTGGTACAAAAAGCACTGTTGTGAGTTCTTGTGTTAAAGCACAGTGAGATTGCCTAGTTTTCATTCTTGTTAAAGCCTCGGTTTTTCAGGTCGTTTCATGTGACACGGCACAAATAGAGAGTCCCTCTTCATGCAAGACTTGGTAAAGACAACAACACTGAGACTAAAACAGCTGTTTCTTTATTGTGATTGTAATGTTTGCTCCAAAAATCACAGTAATGAAATTTATCCCAAAGCATGTAAAGTCTAATCTTAAACACCTGTCATCAAAACGGTAGAAAACATTCTAGAAGATAAACTCTGACAAACACAAATTAAGATAAAAGAACTGTGAGTCATGAAAAATTCAATCTTTGCACCTGGAAAAACCTTTTGATAAAAAGCTGACCAAGAAAGTGAAAGAAGGACAAATGAATGGAAATCTGAAGTGCTCACCCACCTGTTAACCTCAGTCATCATACTGAGAATGATGGTGAAGAAGGCTGAGTCTTGCTGTTGTTGAACCCTGTAAATACAGCATGTACAAATCAGTTTGTACCCAGATTGTCTTTTGTTGTTCGTCAATGAGAAGTATTAAGATTTTAACCTCTTTCATCTTCTTTCTTGTCATCATAAAGAAAAGAAATTTTGTCACAAGTTGTTCTCATCCTTGGTTCTCAGTTAATCACTTTTGCTTGAAGGAAAGTAGAACAAAAACACTGATAAGCTTTTTTTTGACAGCTTATGGAAGTTGATGAGTTGGTCTGTGCTTTGTGTTTTTGTTCTGATCCTGACAACAGCATTCATATTTCAGAATTATTTCTAATTTGTTCAAATATTATGATTTCACTCTTGACAATGTACACATACAAGTAGAATGCACAACCATGCACCATATTGATAGTGCCAAGGAGATTCTGGATTTTGATTTCCACACTATAACAGTAGTTAGTGAAAGTGGGGAATGATTTTAAGGTGATTGCTGACCAACCACAGCATTGGGCCTTATCTTTGAGAGCTCAATTTGTCCGAGTACACATTTTAGTAAGTTGACATTCTAACGTTCAAGAGGGTCATATGAAAACCATATTGGTTATAATGATTAACATTTTGTACTCTATTGGTGCTTTTATGCAGCGCTCAGAATTTTGTTATCTAGCAGGGGAACTTAGAGTTTGGTTAAAGACGAAAAACCTTTTAGAATTCTCCTGTAACTTCTAGTCTGACAAAAAGCAATGTCAGCATATCTTTGTTCAGTCTGCATGTTGTTTCTATAGAGAGTATTAAACGTCTTTCGCCAGAAGGTGCCAAAGTCCACAGGGAATACAAAAGCCCAAATACACATAAAGAACGTTTTGACAAGCTATAAATGCAATACAAATCAGGTTTGCTGAGTTCTAACAAAGAGAAAAAAGAGTAAAATAGGCCAAGCATTGAAAAGCTCAGTTTACTTGCCCCCCTGGACTCAGGTCTCCCTGAAATGGCTAAATGAAAATCTCCAAATTGAAGGTTATTCTTTGGTGAGGCAAAAAGAACTAACACCACCACACGTAACGTGCGGTGAATAGGCAATACGGCTGTTTGTACTATGATGCATGTTGACAGGAAACATCATTAGGTGCAGAGATATGTGCGATGACCTATTGCTACCTAGTGTTTATATAACGGTGAAAATGTAATTGAGTAAGTTGACTGAGTGACTGCTTTGTAAATTTGCTCCAGTGTTGTGCATTGCAGGACAAAAAATCAGCTCTTTCCTGTTCTGTTCACTTCAAGTTTTAAAAAATATGTTAAGTAATAAAGGTAAATGCTTTCAAGTTTCAAATGATACTAGTATCATGGCATTTAGGGTATCGGACCGGAGTTTCTTTTACGATTTCGGAGGTTGGCGGGCAGCCTCAGGCCGAAGGGCTACAGTTCCGCTAGTAAACGTAGGACGCGAAACTTAATCAATATGGCGGAAAGCCGTTTACTGTCTATTTCCGACAAACCTATTGGTACCGTCTGTTGCCTCTTTATTTTGGTTAGAATATGTAGTAAAATTTTAATTTTGGACCCGAAAACTATCATTTTTTAACACTTTTTTGATCGAAGCTGCTTGGAAAAAACGAATTTTCCCAGGATAACGGCCTACGTGGTAGAGAAGCTAAATTCTTCATGTTTGTGTAAAATGAAAATAAAAAAATTCCATGTGATAACTTTTTTGCAATCTCCGATGACGTCATTTCTTCGAAATCGCATGAAAAACGCCGCTATTTGGGTCATCAGGCGAAAAAACCGCATCACCGTTGCAGCGGACTAATACAAAAATGGTTTCGCTGGCCGACCAACTACTCCTCGCACAAAAACAATACAACCCACGGGCTTTTCAGAAAATACGACAAATCTATGCTCAGCTATAACGATCACCAAGCCATAGGGAGCAAAAGTTAGGGAGACAACAGCGCACTTCCGGCCTATTACACCACCCTTCCGCCAACTCCGGTCAGATTTGAACTCCGACCCGGAACCTTTTAAGAGGGACATTTTTTCTCAATATGTATTTTTATTACTTAAAAAGTTCATATCTACCATATATCCAAATTTGGTTTGTTTCCGATGGTTACTTTTCCCACAGGAGCGGTTTAAAGTCAGGTCAAAAACACTGTATTTTGAGGCTATCAAGCCTAGATGCATATTGAACCTACGTTATAATACAGAAACATTAAAAAACATGCTTTTTTCTGACATCGCTTTTCTGAAAACGGATAAAATGGGGTGCAAAGTCTGCCCATAAACTTGTCCGGGAAAGTATGTGCACTCTCCATCGTTTCGGTGCTACACATCGGTAAGAAAACCGTCTTTAAAAGTTGGCATCGCTGACGTCACGGAGTGACGTCAGAGGTTGCTCAAGGAAAACAGCAGGGGGTCGCGTTTTAAGTTCGTCGCTTGTAAGTAAAATGAAGAATGTGCCAGATTTTGACATGGAGCAGTAGACCAGATCTCACACTTTCAGAATCAAACGCGTCCGATACCAAACTCTTAACTACTTCGCCGTGGACGGCCCCTTAAGAAGCACAATGCGCCCCAAATGTGTGCAAGAATGCATTCTTACACAGTGCAAAGCACAAACTGGATCTTATTGTCGGCGCTAGAAGCGGGCAGTTGGAATAAGCGCGGCAAAGATGTGTAGTGCTTTTAATAGGCTATTACTACATACCACCGAAAGAAAAAAAGATCGCCGCGTTAAGGAGCTATGAACCGAAAGTCAGTAAACCCAGTTTCTCCTTAAGTTAGGGCTTAAAGCACCAAGATTTCAGCTTTAATGCCCATTTAAGTCATACTAATGCACGGCATCGCGAACATATGCGATAGGTGAACGACAGAGGTCGGCTCCAATCAAATGACATAGAGAAAGATATGATTTTGGAAAATTCTGCCCGCCAGAATCGATTAAAGTTGCCCGTAATGGTAGTTCTAAGGGGGGGGGGGGGGTGAAAAAGGGGGAGGGGGGCGCCTAGGGCCTGTACATGAATATGCTGACTTTTTAACTAGAAAAATGAAAAACGGTGTTTGTTTTTACACGATATAACGACATCTGATGGAAACTTTTAAAAGGCGTCGAAATTAAGCATCTATGACGTCATATATGGTACAAGCGCCGCCCTATTAAGGTATCGGACCGGAGTTTCTTTTACGATTTCGGAGGTTGGCGGGCAGCCTCAGGCCGAAGGGCTACAGTTCCGCTAGTAAACGTAGGACGCGAAACTTAATCAATATGGCGGAAAGCCGTTTACTGTCTATTTCCGACAAACCTATTGGTACCGTCTGTTGCCTCTTTATTTTGGTTAGAATATGTAGTAAAATTTTAATTTTGGACCCGAAAACTATCATTTTTTAACACTTTTTTGATCGAAGCTGCTTGGAAAAAACGAATTTTCCCAGGATAACGGCCTACGTGGTAGAGAAGCTAAATTCTTCATGTTTGTGTAAAATGAAAATAAAAAAATTCCATGTGATAACTTTTTTGCAATCTCCGATGACGTCATTTCTTCGAAATCGCATGAAAAACGCCGCTATTTGGGTCATCAGGCGAAAAAACCGCATCACCGTTGCAGCGGACTAATACAAAAATGGTTTCGCTGGCCGACCAACTACTCCTCGCACAAAAACAATACAACCCACGGGCTTTTCAGAAAATACGACAAATCTATGCTCAGCTATAACGATCACCAAGCCATAGGGAGCAAAAGTTAGGGAGACAACAGCGCACTTCCGGCCTATTACACCACCCTTCCGCCAACTCCGGTCAGATTTGAACTCCGACCCGGAACCTTAGGCCACACTGTAATGGATTTTTCACAAAAGGTACCTTTTTTTATAAAAAGAGATAGAAAAGAATATCCTGTGCGGTGAACCTAACATTTTATAAGCTTTTCAACTTGCTGTATTTCCATGAGATTACAATTTTTACTGTTACAGTACTAAAATTTCCGTCTGTGTATTTTTGTCTATTTCTGTCTAGCTGTCTTTATTAAAAGTGGTATTATTTTCAGAAGGATGTATATCTAAGTACAATTTAATTTGGTGTAGTTTGAAAAGTTTTGAAGTGTGCAGGGTTGGACAAGTTTTCTAAAATTCACTTGTCTTATCGGGCAAGTACGTAGAAAATTTACTTGCCCAAACCAACTTTTAACTTGTCCGGACATCTAAATGACATTTGTCTGTGTATTTTCAATGGAATTCTTTTATTGTTGGCTCTATTTCTGTGTTGACCAATGCTTGATGTGAAAGGTAACAAGTATATTAAAATCTCTCTCATGAAAAATTCTCACTTGCCGGGTCGGACAAGTGTGGTAGGATATGTACTTGCCCAAACAGCACTTTCACTTGCCCTGGACAATTGGGCTAGTGGACTTGTCCAACCCTGGTGTGTCAATACTTAACTTTCACATCAGAGGTAAAAATGCATCAAAACAAACACTGCCATTTCTACTTGACTGACAGTGAATGTCCAGAGAAGTCATGCCAGGAAAACCAGTACACTCCTTTGTGACTGGCAGGCTGTGGTCTATTTCCACCAGTTCAGGTCAATCCTTCCATAATGCCAGTACAAGGCAAACAGTGCTTTGTTGTCTGTCACTAGGCAATCGCAGCTTACGACCTTTTAGCATGAATAAGTAGTTAAGGAGCCCTCAGCCACTTAGGCACCTTAAGTTTGTACACAAATCAGTCATGTCTCCATTTTCTGGGACTTCGACTGATCGGAAGCATTTGATGATAGATGGAAGTTTCAGGTTTTAACTTCAACATTATATCATGATGATTAAGCAAAGCGACTTACAACTCAACACTGTAGAATTGTGAACAGACTAGCACAAGTCAACTTAAGTTTTTGAAAGTTGATCCATGACTATGGTTTGACCAATTGGTATATTAGTTGTATTGTGGAGATTTACTAAAGCAGGTTAACTAACCTTAATTGACCAAACATAAGCATAGTATATCATAGCAAACATTTAAACTTCTGACACCTAACGTATTACGTCTTAAGTAAGGTTTTCTTCTGACGTCCGACACTTCCCCCTTTTACCTTATAGGCGGATGGCTAATCAGACTAACCAACGCCCTGGTCAACTCGGTCCAACACCATAACCATAAAGTTAACCCAGACCAAGTTGACTGATGTATCGGGTCAAGTCAGTAAAATTTTTAAAAAGCCAAGTTGTCCTGATTCCCTTTTGTTCAACTTTGTCACTGTGTAATGTGTTGTACCTAAGGATTTAATGGTGAAAAAGTGGACAGTTGTAGGATATCGATGGAAAATTAAAGCCTTACTTGAGGTCGCGTTCCTTGCTGGTGAGGGATGCGAGACGGACGTCGTTATGATGTCGTTCTATCGCATTGTACATCTCCACAAACTCAAAGTGTGACATCAACTGAAAAAGATGTGATATTATAAGATGTGAAACGACACAGTTAGATTATAAAAAGGACCATCACATCTGCATTATACACTGTCAAGAATTCATTTCACTTGTACAGTGGCTGTTAGACAGTAATTGACAAAAGCACATTTGGATGGTGAAGCCAATCTTTTACTCAGGAAAAGAAAAATTAAACTGATTGATAACAGCTTTTAAATCTATTACACACCTGCATTTTGAAATGAAATAATACTAAGTATTTTGACATTACCTAAAATTTTGTTTTGTTGTAATAACACAGGAAATGATGAAACTCTCTTCTATTCTTATTTCTTCTAACTTTCTAACGTAAGTTCACCTTTAACCGCAGGTAACCTATATCCAAGGCCTTGCTATATCCGTTCTTTTTAAAAACAATGTATTTTGGGATATCAAGTAGAAGGACTGTGTTTTAAAACTGCAATAGTTTGAAAATATTACAATTTGAAACCAGTGCCCGGCGATTTCATATCCCTAGATACCCTGTTTATCAACACAACGGATATAGGTTACCCCACGGATAAAGGTGGACTAATGTTACAATGTAACTCATGTAACATGTAACTCACCTTGCTCTTCCTCAGACCCTTGAGGTCCCTCTCCATTTGCTTGATCTGTCCTATTTGAGTTGACATCTTGTCTTCTTTTTTACCTGAATTTTCAAAGAAGGGCATGTTATAGAATTAATGTATTATGCACAATACTAGTACCACAACTCAGATTACCAGTAGATTTCATGTAGGTTGAACATAGGAAAATTTGAAAATGTAACGTTAAGATTTATCACATTGTATCAGAGACCGTATGATAACAATCGCCCGGGTACTAAAATTCAGCTCATATTACGCCCAGTACTATTTCGTCACATTTCTCAATTCTGGTATATGTTTCTTTTCGCTTACAATATACTCGTATTTGCATGCTCTGAAGTTGCCAACCGTCATTACAAAGCAACGGTAATGTGGTAGTATGCACTATTTGTTTTGGAAAACAATACCTGAGGGAAAGTGAAGATACTGGAGTTGGTTATCGCTTTTTTTTCTGACTGTACTGTTATCAATGGGGGTAAAAAGGTTATATCATAATCTATAATAAAATCTGGTACTGTTATATGACACTGTCAATTTAGAATCTACCCCCATTGTGCTTTGAAAGGCTTCAATAGAAATCACGGTTGTTCAATTGATTTGCGTCCACACCTTTTGAATTGAGGATCAGATCCTAAACCCCCGACTACCAGCCGGGATCTGTCCCGTACCTACTGCTTTGTGAGGCCGGTCCTGTGGCTGCCCCACTACCGAGGAATCCGTGACTTGTCTACTGCCCTGTCATGCCGATATCGCCACAGCATTGCCGGTAAGAACGTGCCCGATCCATGGGAACCACTGGCGCCGTGAGAGGGTACTTGGCACCGGCACAAAAGTTCCCCAAAGTTTGCGGATTCGTCCATGTCTTCTAGGGGGGTCCGGGCGTCCACTGTGTGTAATGGAATTCATAGCTTCATTGATACAGTTGTATTACCTTGATTGGTAAAGCCGATTACAACTGTATATTACTATGCAACGTGATTTGTGCTTTGGTGAAGTAATAATGACGTTGCATAAAAGACAAGATTTCACAATGCCCCCCAAGGAAGGAATGGCACAGCCCAATTTGTCTCTAAGCTACAGGTGGTCACGTGAGAACAGGTGTGCGGGTCAAGAGGTCACCTGCCCCAGCTATTGAATGGCGTTAAAACAACGGAAACGGAGACTCCAAACAGGGCGCTCCATTCATAAGTCTTCTCGGTTCAAGTAACATGTAACGGAGAATAGCTGACGCTATTTTACAGTTACGTTTGAGCAGGGCAAATATATACACACAAGTTGCGGGTTCCGCACTGGTGTTCCGGTGAGAAATGAACGGTCGAATCGGCCTCGGCACTAGGCACAAATTCTAGCATTACTGTCCCAGTGTTGGGCTGTCTTATTCCAGTGTTGAAGCCGTGCGCACTTGTATTATCAGTACCACAGTACTGTCTACCAGTTCTAGCAAACATGTCTGAATCAAATGCTCGAAAGCTCCAGGTTGTACAGAACAGAGCCTGTAGATTGGTGCTTAAATGTCCACTAGAAACACCTGTTAAGCAAGTGCATTCAGACTTGGGTTGGCCTATGGTACGAGAAAGATTCGCCATCAGCACATTGACTAATAGATGTTTTTCAGAATACTTGTCAGTAAGGAGCCCCATAACATTTACAGTTCCATTGTCTCTGTCCATTCTACCCACACATATTCAACTAGATTATCCAACTCCTTCAGTTTTAAACTCCTTAAGCCAAAAACAAACTAAAAAAGCGAACTTTTCTCTACCGTGCCATCAGTCTTTGGAATGACCTACCACCATACATCAAATCCCTGCCCAACATCTCACGCTTTAGAAAGGCAATGTATCAAGTCTTCTCAAGCCAATAGTTTTTTTAATGATTGTGTATCTATTATTATCTGTTTGTATATATACATATATGTTTGTGTATATATTTGCGTTTGTTTATGTATGTTTCATTGTTTCATAGGAACCCTGGTAGACTAGCCCTAAATAAGGCTAAAGGGTATCGGAATAAAGGAATGGACAGAAACCATTACATTTATGAGCCAAAAATGTAATTGAGTACTCAATGGTACAAAAGTCCATGATGAAAAGTCCAAATGAAAAAGAATATGTACAAGTGATAAACTTGACACAAATGTGATGCTTTATCCATATAATTATGTATGGCCATTTGGCTGTTCTGAAACCAGCGATGGTACAATTCTGCAACTGAATCAACGTGCATGCTAAAGTGTCGGATTAAATTTTCACGGTGGAACTTAGGTTTATATCCCTTACATTTGTGACACATCTTCTGCTAATTCTTGACAAGTGTTTCTCGGTGCGCTATATTGCAAGCCTTTTCGGTAAGTACTGTTGTAACTTCTTACGTCCATACTTTGTACGATTCAACCTCCTTGGTTCAGTTGAATGTTACATTTATTTGATGAAACATGATTCAGCGAAAATATAACATAACGCGTGACTTGACATATTTGCTCTAACAACAGATAGAAAAAGAATGTGGTTACTGCAAAATTGCTTTGTAAAAAATCTAATTACCCGTGACCATATTACATCGATGGTCTTATAAAACCTAATGACCATTTGGACAGAATACGTGTTTGAAAAACGTCTTTACATGCAAAGACGCCAACATCATTAACCATGGCGAGAAAGAGTAGAATGCTTGGGATTTGCAGTATTATGCGATTTGTCTTGTAGCCATAAACTACATTTGATATGGATGTACCGGCATTGTGTGCTCAACAATTCTTTGTATGGAATGATAAGCCATTTCATATCGTTAACTGACTTGTGTCAAGATGAAAAAGTTGTAAAAAAAATGTGCGGGGTCCCGTCACATTTGGTCTGCCTGTTCTAGGAGTTGTTTTGTCAATTGCACAGTCATTTTCTGGAAGGGGTCTGCTTGCTCGTCAGAGTACACGTCATGCCCACAGCACTTCTTGTGTCCGACAGACCAGTGTTGTTTCTGACAGTCACGGCTGCAGTAGCGTGTCAACTTGCATCCGGCACACAGCTTCAGGTTTTTCCTGCAGGATGGGAGAAAGGTACAAAAGCTGTTCAGGGACTAACGTCTTTTTGTCGGCTACAACTTTTAAAACTTTTAAACCTTTAGTTGGCAACATATTTTCTTTCGGTCAAAAACAACAATTTCACAGTAGGAGTACAAACTAGTGAAACCACCATCAACTAAACTTACCTGTAGTCTGGTTTGTGACACTTAGGGTTGCAACACCTCAACAGCTTGGACTTCCTCGCCTCTTCCAACAGCTTCAAACTCTCTTCCGCAAAGACACGGTTTTCGGCTTCTACCTTTAACCTAGTGGGTGGATGATGTGAGTCATATATGTGTTTTCTATTGGAAGCTTAAAGCTATAGTGCCATGTATAAAAACAGCGAAAAACACACACACACACATGCACGCGCGCGCGCACACACATATATAGAGAGAGAGACACACACACACGCACATACACACTTAAAGATAGAAACAAACACAATATTAGCTGACGACTCGATCCAGTCTGTCAACAAAACAAACAATCGTTTAAGCCATATTGGTATGCTTTTTTTATATGGTTGACATCCTTGTCTGCATCAATTTTATCCGTTTAAAAAAAGTTTTCAACGATACTGTAAATCGTACAGAGCAGCTACAAAATGAGCAACAAATACCGTAAATCGCAAAAAAATATCGTAAACGTTTACTAATACAAATGTATCAGGGAATGTCAACGTCAATTCCAGAGTAGAAGATGCGAGAGAACAAAAATCTATTGTTCGGTATACACATGTACCATACTTTGTGTATTTGGTAAAATTTGTTGAGCCTTCCTGACCATACTCAGATTTCATAAACTTTTTTGGATTCGCAATTCCGGATAACGTAGAAACCGTTTCAGAACCACCTCCCGAGGAGGTTCCGAAAAAACCGTTTCAGATCGATTTCGGAGCGTTCATGATGACAAAACTTATTCCGCACGCTCGAATCATTTTTGGGGTTCCCAGAGAATCAACATGGCCTAATTCTACATTCTGAACAATAATGATGTGGCACTTACCTCTCGGCTATGTAACCGTCGTCCACATCAGGCCTTGCTCCAAACTCAATCGGTAACCGAACTATGTCGACATGGTTGTAGCTACATGCGGCCATGAGTGGTGTGTTCTGGAAGCCGTCCCGTATGTCTACTGTTGCACCATGCTGCAACAGCACTTCCACCACTTTTATCCACCCTACACAGGATTTGCGGTACAAGAAATGCATATCAAGCAAACGTTGCCTTGGGCGAAGTTTGATGTAAACTACTTCGTATTTTTGAAAATTTACGGTTTTTATTAACAAATATTTTACCAACACAGAACCGGACAACGATCTCTTTAAATACCGAATATTTATATGCAAATGAGTATCATTAATGTTGAAAAACCAGTCGTCCACCTGACGCCAAAAATGTGTGCATTTATACAACAATTTGAAAAAAATGGAAAACGGCTGTTCCTTCTTCCTCGTTACAGAGGCTACATAAGGGGGTCTATTAAACCCCATAAATGTAATGTTTTATTGCAAGGTAAAAAATTAAAAAGTAATTCATAGTGAAACATACGGGTATATGAATCAATCGAAAGTTTACAGGTAAACTGTATACATTTTGCCATGGTATCGGGATGTCAAAATATTCTTTTATTTTTTTCAGATGATCCCCATAGGCTGGCTTCGTTCATGAAAAATTGATCTACTTTTTAATCCAACAAAAACGCATTTGAATAGTTTTTGACCTACCTTTCGACACTGCTGAATGAAGGGGGGCAAATGAAGCTCTGTCTCTCTTCACCACTGACGCCCCTTTGCGGAGCAGCAGCCTCACTACGTCCACATGTCCCATGATACAAGCTAAGTGCAATGCTGTACATGGCGGGATGGGTTTAGGGCCTGTGCCATCGCTGTCCGGTTCATAGAAGTCAATGTCTGCACCTGCGTTTGTAGATCCAGGTTTACATTAAAATAAGTTACACGAGATATCAGCGTTGATTTGATATGTCAAGGACTCCTTTTTGTTGAAAAACAACAACACTTCAAATTTTCATGTTCAAAAGTTCACGTAGATCAACCCCAACTTAAACACAATAATTGGGGGTTATGCTAAGATGTACTTACCATCTACAGTATAATCTGAATTATACCTCATACGAGACCTTGTTCAGGGAGAGTACAATATGCAGTATTCCTGGGAATCGCTAGATGGTGCACAACATACAAAGAAAAGAAAAGCAAAGCATGATGGGACCTCACGTGATGACGCCCCTTCCCAATCATCATTGACTGAGTGCGAGAGTAGATAAATAAGTCTGTGCTGTCCATGGGTGGGTAATGTTCACTAAACCCCTGCAGCTGAACATAAGTTACTGAGGGTGGGAAGATATACCTGAACAAGGTCTCGTATGAGGTATAATTCAGATTATACTGTAGATGGTAAGTACATCTTAGCATAACCCCCAATTATACCTCACTGACTCGACCTTGTTCAGGGAGAGTACAATATGCAGACTCCAAAGCTGTATCTGGACAGCACAGGTATCAACTGAAGTATCAGTTATAGTCTAAGAAGGTCAGTTCTCGTGACCTAATGTCCTACCAGTATAACTGTTAGATAACACTGAGTGCCTGATGAACAAACACTGAAAAAGCATTAATCCTTAGGACTTGGTACACATTGTCCAGTCCCATCAACTTGCCCCCCCCCCCTTTTCCCAAGGGGAAGGAGCCATCCTCAAGTCACCTTTGAGGAGAAAAACACAAACCACTTGTTTCCCTTCATAGAGGGGAGAAACCCATTAGATGAAGTGGCTGATCCTCGTGAAAGAACAGCCTATAACAATAAAATAAATCAATGTTTATTGCACAACAATTGTAACGGGTACAATGTACATGTAAGGTAAGGCAATGTATAGCATGAATGTGTTGAACGACTGGGCTAATATAAGAGCGCCCAAGCCATCTATCGACCACAGGAAACAATAGCTGAAATTCAAGCTAACTGTGGCTCTAAATAAACCAAAGAGTACCAACATACCAATAATACATTTGAATTGGTGTGGTTCATGCAAAACATGAAGTCAACTGTGTTAGATTCCTCCGGAATCCCCAAAACGTGTGTAACAAACATACTGAACTTGTAACAAGTAGAAGCCTCATCTGTGGCAAAGGCAATCTTTACAAATACAATCGAAGTGAGTACCAATTTTGGTAACTCAACATCACATTTTAATGTTTCCAGTCAAGTGGATTGCAGGCTGCCAGAAGCCAGCCTTGTGAGCCTAAATTGCATGGCTCACTTGTCACCCATCACCTACCGGAAGCTCGGGATAGTGACGTTCAGAAAGGTGTCTGGTAACTTGCATTGTTCCCCAACACCTAATTTAACAGTGAACATTTTACACTCACACATGAGTACAGTTCCACCCTTAACGTGTGAACTTGTATATTTCACTAAGAAACATTAATAGCAAGAAGTACATGCAATATGTCAATATCAACTGACATCAAGAGTAGCACTGAAGGACAAGGTACATTGTGGGCCTTCGTCATGTTGCGGACACCAGCAAGACTATAAGGGTTGACATAATACGAAAAACATCACAAGTTTTATCGTATTAATCCCATCACATGTCCCATCATATTGATCACATCACATATCTCATCATATTGATCACATCACATATCTCATCATATTGATCACATCACATGTCTCATCATATTGATCACATCACATGTCTCATCATATTGATCACATCATATGTCTCATCATATTGATCACATCATATGCCTCATCATATTGATCACATCACATGTCTCATCATATTGATCACATCACATATGCTTCAGCATACTGACCAGCTGGATAGTATGATAAAAAACCCAGATGGTAACAATGCAACAACGTCTATTAAACGTTAGTCTGTGTGCAAAGACTGCACAAGATAATTAAATTGATCTTCTCTGCAATGTCTGCCATGATCAGTTTTGATCATGGCTATGTGTAACATGTTCTACAACTCTGTTGTAAGTTACCTGTGAACTTAAAAGGAACACATATTGCGCTACTTCAACACCATGTGAAGAAGAAGGGCGACGGACGTTTCCGTCCGTAGAAGCGCCAGCAGTAGCTTAACGCTAATAATAAGCCACAAAACATGTACAAAACATAATGTAATTGTAAGCAAAAATACTCTGCACAATTTCTCCGCACAACTCAACCATATTAGCGATAGTTGTGGAGACGTATCAAGCTCGGGCAGCGGCGCCAATTCAGAACAAGAGTTCCGAAACTTGAAGTTCACGTTCATATTGGTACATGTAGCCAAGGCGTTTTGCCCCTTGACTTCAGATTACCGCTGTACACGTAACCAAGTAACTACTGGTGTAAAATTAGCAGCCAGAAAGGTAGCTAAGTTAATGTAAGGCGGCAGAATTGCGTGCTCGAGGCCCCTCCTCAAAAACAGGGCCACCGATTTCCCGAAAATTATGAATGGAACATCGGGGGGGCGTTCATGCCGACAAGATAAAAAGCGGGTTGCTTTTAATACCCATGACACCACTGAACGTTACGCTGATAGTGGACTTTCAGTCGGACTCAACCAATGTGATGTTCCCGATAACGTATAACGTGTAAAAAACAGGTCTATAGCTGAGCCTGGAACGTAAATTATGGCATAGTGAGAAGTACACTGATTATGGCGGCCAAAATGTTACCAGCACGTTCCAATGACCTTTTGACCCTTTAATGGGGTCCTCTAGCGATTTAAACAAGAATCGCACTTCTGATACAACATTAGCCATCGGTATTTATAAACATCCGACTAAGTGCTTGTGGATTCGGTAAGTCTACTGGCAAGAATAGCAGGTTTCACACCTGCATACGAGGTATTGAACGTCTACAATATTCGAACGGTAGTGTCCTTGATTGGATCAAGGATAAGTTACCTGATTGGCTACCTCAATAGCCCCTGCTCTGGTGACTGGGAATCCCCGCCAGTCCAGGACGAGCACGTGGCGAGCAACTGTATACAATGCTCAGATGGTCGGCATATAATAGTTAATCAACCAGTTAAAGAACGTGGTTAATATTTTCTTCATCCTAAAACAACAGGAAGAAGACAACGTTCCGGTGTCAAACACCAACATGCTAAGAATGATGAGGATACTTCCAAGCCGAGCGATGTGGACGCAAGGCTAAACAGTGTATAACTGACAAGTGTCTGCCATGTTCAGACTATATTGTCTGTTTGCACTATAATGAACACAACAAAACTCCATTGTCGGCTCTTGTGATAAGGCCGCGCCGAACAGCAAAAAGGTAAACAATCGTTTTAACCGTAGTAAGTAGGTAAACACAACAATGTTACCTGAAGTTCCGTGAAGCACACAGAGCTCCTTCTTCCCATCTTCTGGAACATACTTACCAGGAAGAAGTAGAATCATAAGAATGCTCCGCAACCACGCCCGGGACGGTAAATCCTGAGTGAGCGGAGTTCGGAGGAATACCGCCGACCATTTGCCGACAACATTCGCAATGTTTGCATTGTTTGCATAACAATGGTTTATTAGAAAGGACACGTGTTCCTCGTATAGAACAATATTCTATCAAGACTACCAAAAACATGTTAGACTCGTCAACATGAAACATGTAAAATCTTGTTGTCTAAAGTAACAACAAAGAGCCAGACGTTGAACATACATGTGTAATAACTACGTGCGTGACCAGTCACACAACGTCCCAGACGAATTCAATTTCGTCAATTGTCTTTGTGGAGCATTCTTCATGATAATGCTAATTACGGACACACATTTCTAGTATGGCTAAGTAATTGATAACTTTATTGCCATAAAAAAGCTTCCCTCAGGGACAAGCTTTAACATAAGCTCCCAATATTTTATTCACCTGGAGCTTCTCTTGTCAGACAACTGCGACGTATCATAGTCAGCAGAAGAAGAAGGGGAGGCCCCTTTCTGTGCCGATTGACGTCTTTCCTAAGTCAACCGCTCATAAAACGACTTTAAATAATGGGTTAAACTGCTGGACGCTCCTCCTAGACGAGCGTAGAATGCAACGGCAACATGCCTAACAGCGTGTTCAACATGGAAGCTTATCCGAGCAACCATAACGGAGCGACCGGAGCCCGTAATCTACTTACAGTTCCATTGAGATGTCGATTACCCCGACCGGCCCACGTGGCACGGCGGCTGTCGCTCCTTCTGAATATGGACGGGGCCACGAGAACAGTCTTCCACCGTTCTCGAATCTTTAGCGTCACCTGGCGCAAAGAACGTGGGGTATTACCTCAATTCTCCGAAAGGGCCAGTGCCTCAACCTCGGGCACCATGGCCATAGCGGCCGTCTGTGGCTGCGCTATCCTCCAGGTTTTTCGGCCTGGTGCGCCGATAATGCCAACTCCGTGTAAGGCACAAGGTATGACGGCCGTCTGTATACGTAGCCTCGCCGATAACCTCCAGGTTCTACGGCATGCTTGGCCCGAATTCTTCCCGTGCATGTTGCGCCGAAAGGGCCTTTTGGTCCTTCCCAGCGCCTGGCAAGCCTTGAGCGCTAAGCTCGACCGCCAGTACCGATAGTAGCCCGCCGATAGGGGCTTTTCACCCTTCCCGGTCTTACGGCCTGCTGCGACGATAGTAGCCGACCGATAGGGGCTTACCCTATCGGCGGCATGGTGCGCCGAAAGTGGTTCTTCTCGTAGCTCCACCACTTGATAATTTTCCAACAACGAAAAACTGAGTCACTACCGGATCATACCGGAGCAAACTCGATGCGTGCACCTTGCGCGAAGCACAAAAGGAAATGATGATTGGGAAGGGGCGTCATCACGTGAGGTCCCATCATGCTTTGCTTTTCTTTTCTTTGTATGTTGTGCACCATCTAGCGATTCCCAGGAATACTGCATATTGTACTCTCCCTGAACAAGGTCGAGTCAGTGAGGTATAATACACTGACCTTTCTCGAACTTGACATTTTCGGTGGTGTTTGATCAGCTCTCACATCGTTGGACTGAAACTCTCTGTAGACGTTGTCTGTGTACCAGGCCCTCACATAGAACACATAGCTCACACCAACCTCCAGTACAGCTTCAAGAAAAAGTGATAAAATATCTTAAAGTCTTAGCAATGAATGTAGAAACAAAGTGGAGGAATTCCCATTTCTAGGCTCGATATGGAAAATGAAGTATCATTGCATTTGCGGCAAATACTGTCTTAATCCCAGCAGTTGTACACATCACAGATTTAAAGTGTCAAACATGGAGCATATAGCATTAGTTTATTGCAAACTTACTTCCCACAGGAAGGGTGAGAACAGCGCTGGTCTCCAGACCTACATCGTACCAGACACGGTCATAGACAAGATCAAACAGCCCTGAGCCAACAGTTTGTCCCTGAAAAATGTGGCAAAATTATGCTTAAGAATATCAAATTGGTGAGACCTCAATCACTGATCACAAAGTACAATGAAACCAGAAGTTCTTCAAATTAAAAATCATTGAAATCCCTGATTGTATTGTCTCCTAGATGTTTGTACTTACACTGATTCCGGCGCTCCACTCGTATCTGTAAGGTCTACCAGCAGACCCTATTGTAGCCTCCCTCCAGGTGGCCGCCAGTGCGCATGTGGAGTAGGTGTAGGCGGCGTCAGACGTGTCCCCATTGGTCAGGAGACTGTAGTCCGTTTTGTCGTACACCTCGATTCTGGAGTAGCTTGAATCGGCTGAAATAGAGTTAAAAGTATTCATTTATTGATATAAACGTGGTTATTAAAGTACCAAAATACAAAGAATAGAGTTTGTGCACTCACAGCTGTCCAGTTGTGTGCAGGTGTTGTCACTGGGCCG
>NC_049985.1:16281784-16283294 GCF_000003815.2 Branchiostoma floridae | reverse complement strand
ACACATAATTTAGATTAAAAAAAGCAAATATTTTACTCCGTTGATGGCCCATAGTGAGATGTACAGTGTGCTGTAGCTAGACACTGAACTTGACAGTTGAACACTTCCTGTGTAGACGTACCTTTCGTCGTTCTCCTGGTCACCGACTTGGTTGCCATGAGCCAAAACCTGGGGTGCACCATTGCTGTGGAAGGATTGTACAACATGATGGTAAAGGTTGAATAGAGTCTAAACTGATGAAACCCCTCCTTATACCCATGTTACACAGTCGACGAGCTTCGGTCGAAATTTGGTGATCGCCAAAAGGTCGCATTTAACAATCGCTAGGAGGCAAGCTACACCATCACAAAGTGACCTACGAACACAGTCCAATCTCTAAAAGTCGAACGATTATCGAAAAAGCACAGGGCGTATAATTGATCAGTGGTAAATGGCATAGTCGGTTTTAATAAATGAAGTGTGGCAAGGATGCTAGAATATTTTATATGAAGTTCTTCGACGCAGGATTTAGAGAAATTGGAGATCATCGCTATCACTTCATAACTTTTCCACCAAACAAGCATAAATTATAATTTATGCTTGTTTGGTGGAAAAGTTATAAAGTTTTCCATTCCGTAGAAGCCACTCCCAATAATTTTAAGTTTATAGATAAGGTTTAAAGACACATTTAGTCCAAGGTGCAATTTTAGTCTTTTTGTGTTTGCTTGTTAGACAGAGGCCTTACCAGAGTCTTGTCTCTTCCGTAGAAGCCACTTCCGACAGCCACCATTAGTCTGTCTATCCCAGAGTGGTAGTCACTAAAGCCGAGCCAGGCTAGCTTCAGGGTCGGAGTTCCGCTGTTGTCGTACGTCATCCAGCTGTCCCTGTGCCTGGTCAGCCGAGCAGCGTGGTCAGTATTGACCGCAAAATGACCGGTTAAAGGCTTCGAGGAGTCCACCTGTTTGTAGACAAATCACGAAAATGGTCAGATGCATCGACACCGAATCATAGCACGGCCGGAAAATTTTCAACTACTAGAAGTTGGTAGACATATATTAGATTGTAAGAGAGACATTTATGGGGTGGGGGTGGGAGGAGGTAACCACGCAGTCTCGAACCTAGCCTCGTGATCTCGCGAGACTACGTCATTCCGTGATCAAGATGTACTGAGCAGACATCGAAAACTTGGAGGTACGTGTCACTGCTGGAAGAATTACTCTATTAGCCAATTAATGAAATTTAGCGTAATTGTACCAATCACAAAAGTACATTTGTTGGATTTTCCTTACCAAGAGAGATCCGGTCTGTGTTTGTGTGCAGAGCCTCGCGTTGTTACATCCGATTACCTTCGCAACGTAGTTGTTCCCATCATCCAGTGCGAGCTCAGTGAACGTGTACTCGTACACAGTGCCGTTGAGCTGAAACGAAATCAGAAACTTCGATAAGAACAAATCCATTGATAAAATACGACTCCTTATCCCTTGATGAAATAGTGTACTTTGCCTGATGTTACATATGATACATATTTGTG
>NC_049985.1:16279064-16281684 GCF_000003815.2 Branchiostoma floridae | reverse complement strand
GCCACTACAGATTTTCGCGCAACCCGTATAACCCCGACTAATTTGGCTAACAAGTGTCTGCCATGTTCAGACTATATTGTCTGTTTGCACTATAATGAACACAACAAAACTCCATTGTCGGCTCTTGTGATAAGGCCGCGCCGAACAGCAAAAAGGTAAACAATCGTTTTAACCGTAGTAAGTAGGTAAACACAACAATGTTACCTGAAGTTCCGTGAAGCACACAGAGCTCCTTCTTCCCATCTTCTGGAACATACTTACCAGGAAGAAGTAGAATCATAAGAATGCTCCGCAACCACGCCCGGGACGGTAAATCCTGAGTGAGCGGAGTTCGGAGGAATACCGCCGACCATTTGCCGACAACATTCGCAATGTTTGCATTGTTTGCATAACAATGGTTTATTAGAAAGGACACGTGTTCCTCGTATAGAACAATATTCTATCAAGACTACCAAAAACATGTTAGACTCGTCAACATGAAACATGTAAAATCTTGTTGTCTAAAGTAACAACAAAGAGCCAGACGTTGAACATACATGTGTAATAACTACGTGCGTGACCAGTCACACAACGTCCCAGACGAATTCAATTTCGTCAATTGTCTTTGTGGAGCATTCTTCATGATAATGCTAATTACGGACACACATTTCTAGTATGGCTAAGTAATTGATAACTTTATTGCCATAAAAAAGCTTCCCTCAGGGACAAGCTTTAACATAAGCTCCCAATATTTTATTCACCTGGAGCTTCTCTTGTCAGACAACTGCGACGTATCATAGTCAGCAGAAGAAGAAGGGGAGGCCCCTTTCTGTGCCGATTGACGTCTTTCCTAAGTCAACCGCTCATAAAACGACTTTAAATAATGGGTTAAACTGCTGGACGCTCCTCCTAGACGAGCGTAGAATGCAACGGCAACATGCCTAACAGCGTGTTCAACATGGAAGCTTATCCGAGCAACCATAACGGAGCGACCGGAGCCCGTAATCTACTTACAGTTCCATTGAGATGTCGATTACCCCGACCGGCCCACGTGGCACGGCGGCTGTCGCTCCTTCTGAATATGGACGGGGCCACGAGAACAGTCTTCCACCGTTCTCGAATCTTTAGCGTCACCTGGCGCAAAGAACGTGGGGTATTACCTCAATTCTCCGAAAGGGCCAGTGCCTCAACCTCGGGCACCATGGCCATAGCGGCCGTCTGTGGCTGCGCTATCCTCCAGGTTTTTCGGCCTGGTGCGCCGATAATGCCAACTCCGTGTAAGGCACAAGGTATGACGGCCGTCTGTATACGTAGCCTCGCCGATAACCTCCAGGTTCTACGGCATGCTTGGCCCGAATTCTTCCCGTGCATGTTGCGCCGAAAGGGCCTTTTGGTCCTTCCCAGCGCCTGGCAAGCCTTGAGCGCTAAGCTCGACCGCCAGTACCGATAGTAGCCCGCCGATAGGGGCTTTTCACCCTTCCCGGTCTTACGGCCTGCTGCGACGATAGTAGCCGACCGATAGGGGCTTACCCTATCGGCGGCATGGTGCGCCGAAAGTGGTTCTTCTCGTAGCTCCACCACTTGATAATTTTCCAACAACGAAAAACTGAGTCACTACCGGATCGTACCGGAGCAAACTCGATGCGTGCACCTTGCGCGAAGCACAAAAGGAAATGATGATTGGGAAGGGGCGTCATCACGTGAGGTCCCATCATGCTTTGCTTTTCTTTTCTTTGTATGTTGTGCACCATCTAGCGATTCCCAGGAATACTGCATATTGTACTCTCCCTGAACAAGGTCGAGTCAGTGAGGTATAATCATAAACAAACCGCCAAAATTGTACAGCCCAAACCCATTGTCAAGGTCGGCACAACAATGGTCAAGTCGGTCCACTACACTCCTGTCTAATGATTGAACTACACACTACACAAGGATAACTCGAAACCCCAAATATCGTTGCTCTCAGTCTCAGCCAAGAAGGTGCGCCAACTGAACTCATTTTTTACCCTCCATTTTGTGGTTGATGCGTATGTAAATTATCTGCATAGCACGGAACGGATCAAAAGGTGTCAATAGCGCACTGTACTTCGCACTTGTATGCAAATCCTTCAACTAATTTACATTTAAATAAACTAATGTTCCAAAGCCCCTTTGTTCAAATTCGGCTGAGAGAAAACATCTGCATTTACTGCATTTCTGTTGCAAGCTAAAAGAAGAAAACAACACGTGTAGAAGAAACAACAACAACAAAAACACTTAATAGACAGATTACATGTCAGAGCAGTTCGTTGGCCGATGAGTTTGCGACCTTGGCTTGACGCGAGTCTCCGTTATACGCTATAACTTAACTATAACTATAACTTAACTATAAACTACCTTATTGTAGCGTTCTGATCTCTGTGAGAGAGTTTGTTATACTATCGTTGAGAAATTTAGATAAGTGCTTACCAGCTTTCAAAGCCGCTTTAACGCCTCGGAGTGACCCATCCCCAGCAGCAAGAACCAGAGCTTCATTCACATTTTCTGCCATTTCGTTATACCCCCTTCACATTAGGCGCGATTCGATCGGACGATGAGACTGCGTGCTCTAAATTACGAGAAGGCATGACCCTGACGGGAAGGGGGAACTCAGCCATTTCTT
>NC_049985.1:16261603-16278175 GCF_000003815.2 Branchiostoma floridae | reverse complement strand
GAGAGAGTTGTTATACTATCGTTGAGAAATTTAGATAAGTGCTTACCAGCTTTCAAAGCAGGGTCATGCCTCCTCGTAAACCATCCCCAGCAGCAAGAACCAGAGCTTCATTCACATTTTCTGCCAGGAGGGATTAGGACCGCTGTTACCGACACTTGTACGTGCGTGCTGTCTGAACTAAACTGAAGGAGCATGGGAAAAGTTGTCTTGTCACGTGAGCTATTGTCATGTCACGTGATGAGCTGTTGTCTCATGGGTAGAATGCTAGACGTTAAAATGATGATAGAAATATGATAATAGCATCACCTGTTTAGGAAGGCTGTTACAAACAAATTCTTCGAAACCTGTTATGGGGGCACACCCCAGTTTATTTTGGGTTTCAATTGGAGGCGGCATACCATAAAGTCTAGCGACCAGCTTTACCAGGGAATTATCCTGAAGCAAAATAACTGTAAATATGGTGAAAGGATATTCCTTTAGCTACAAGACCAACTGACTTTCGATCCTTCAAATTCTCTAATTTAAGAAAATTAGAGGGACAAAACATTGTTTTTATGTAAAAAATAATGCAAAAAATCGGGCATTTTGGCATTGAAAGAAAAACATGAAGATTTTTCCGCCAAACACAACTGATACTGTCAGAAAGAGGAAAACCTAAAGAGTAATCTAGCCAAGTATAAAGAAAATTCTAATACTACAGTTCTTTTAATCATCCACGGCGCGCGGCATTGCAACTTGGCTTAACACAGCGCTTCAAAGGTCAATCTAGGTCACGGGCCTGTTTACATTCAGGCGTACATCCCGGAAGTGAGGCGCGGGACCAAAACACAATTTGCACCAAAAACACACCATTTACTGCGCTTTTCAGCCATGTAACCATTTAATGTCATTTCGCAGGAAATAATGAGAAATGTCAACTCAAACATGGACCCTCAAAGGCCTTTCGTCATTTTTTGGCGCGCACTACCACGGACCCCGGTCGCGGAAGAACTGGGGTGTGCACCATTAAACCCACGAAGTCAAATGCCAGATAGAGCCCCTAACAATGCAGGACATAACCGCTAACCGCTAAGCGAACCCTTCGGTAACCGCAAAAAAAGCGGCCCCTGACGATTGGACTTCCAAAATTTCAGAAAAAATGTGCGTTACTTTCAACACTTGAATATCATAGTAAGACACGCGGGCAAACGGTAGAAAATGATCTGAGGACCCAAAATTACTTTGGGACTTTTCTACAAACGAATGAAGGCTCACATGGGGGTAACCGCTAACCGCTAAGCGAACCCTTCGGTAACCGCAAAAAAGCGACCCCTTACGATTGGACTTCCAAAATTTCAGAAAAAATGTGCGTTACTTTCAACACTTGAATATCATAGTAAGACACGCGGGCAAACGGTAGAAAATGATCTGAGGACCCAAAATTACTTTGGGACTTTTCTACAAACGAATGAAGGCTCACCTGGGGGTAACCGCTAACCGCTAAGCGAACCCTTCGGTAACCGCAAAAAAGCGACCCCTTACGATTGGACTTCCAAAATTTCAGAAAAAATGTGCGTTACTTTCAACACTTGAATATCATAGTAAGACACGCGGGCAAACGGTAGAAAATGATCTGAGGACCCAAAATTACTTTGGGACTTTTCTACAAACGAATGAAGGCTCACCTGGGGGTAACCGCTAACCGCTAAGCGAACCCTTCGGTAACCGCAAAAAAGCGACCCCTGACGATTGGACTTCCAAAATTCCAGAAAAAATGTGCGTTACTTTCAACACTTGAATATCATAGTAAGACACGCGGGCAAACGGTAGAAAATGATCTGAGGACCCAAAATTACTTTGGGACTTTTCTACAAACGAATGAAGGCTCACCTGGGGGTAACCGCTAACCGCTAAGCGAACCCCTCGGTAACCGCAAAAAAGCGACCCCTGACGATTGGACTTCCAAAATTTCAGAAAAAATGTGCGTTACTTTCAACACTTGAATATCATAGTAAGACACGCGGGCAAACGGTAGAAAATGATCTGAGGACCCAAAATTACTTTGGGACTTTTCTACAAACGAATGAAGGCTCACCTGGGGGTAACCGCTAACCGCTAAGCGAACCCCTCTGCGACACCTGCTGATGTTCCTTCTCATCATCCTGAAGGAGCCCAACCTGCAGGTAGCTGGGTGGTGGAGATCAAGTAAGGAAGCTAAAGCTGACCGCAGCTGCGCACAATCATCAGCTCGGAAAGCCGGCCGCAGCTGCGCACCACCGAGCTGTGAATGCTGTAATATGGGCCTTACCAGCATCAATGTGGACCTCCCAGCCATATTCTGTTAGAATTTGCTGCAGTGAGACGCGTGCCAGAGAATAAACAGTTAACAATCGTGTGTCTTTCTTAAACTACTGGCCAGATAATTCCAGTAATGTGTTTGTCAACAAACAAAAATCATTGAATTAAGTTCTGAACCAATCTCGTGATTAAAACAGGCACAAGGACTCGAGTATTCATGCAAACACTACGCAATGTTTGCTCAATATGTGAGTAAAATATCCCGGTCCATTGTAGCCATGTTTGCTACAGGAAAGCATGAAGACCCAGGCTTGGTCGATGTTGCGTTGTGATCAGTAACTGTCGATGTTTCATTGCGGCAATCCACTCGCCTAAAACTAAACAATAGGCACTTCATTTCACTCGCTTGCCTGTCTTTATCAAAACACTGAGTGAAAATATATCAATCATTTCACAATACGGCATTTTACTTTTACGTTTTGCTTTAGAGTGTAGTATTTTCTCAATTTCCCTTTCCAATTTATGTACACAACTTCTATATTTTCTTATTCTAAAATACACTCTTTTATTCATATGAGCATAAGTAGTGATAAAGTGAAATTAACGGACCAGATTAACTAGATTTCCGCCAAATCACAGCTTACCACAACAGAACCGTTTCCAGCTGTGAGCCCCGTGCCGAACACACGGGTTGCGTCTGTTGGACCACTTCCCAAATTACACATATGTAAACCCGTCAGATAACAAACAATACCCCACACTGATGCTTCCTTAACAAACAATACCCATCATGACCCCGGGTGCTTCCTTAACAAACAATACCCAGCACGGGTGCTGCCTTAACAACTCCAACAGATTACATGGCAATCATGGCGATTATTGTATTAACCACGAGCCACGCGTCGGAACTAAACAAACACTCGCGAGTCTTTCTCTGCCACTCTGCGTGATTAGTTCTCAATCACGGCTCATCCAGGATAAATAAACTAACACCCTCTCCTCAGTTCAAGCTGCCGCCAAACAATTCACAGATAACTGAACAGATTTTGCAGATAATGAACCCCTTCTTTTTACTCATTTGAAAGCATTTCAATATCTACATCTGGATAAACATCGGAGATTTTCTTCCGGACGTTTGGAGTGACATCCATCACTCTTCTTAAGCGTCACTAGAATGACCGCCCGGAAGAAGTATCTCAGTGTTTTGACCAGTCATAGAGATTGCATTAGATATTGTTTACCCTCACAGACATTTCTCTTTTTACGTTTTGTGCCTTTTGTTGTATTTGGAACCATGCTTTTGCCTCGGACATCATACTTGAATCGTGAACTTAAGGGTCACACAATGTTGGTCACTAAGATCGCTGTCTAGTGGGAAAGTGAGTATTTCACTGAAGCTGTGGCCGTGCGGTTTTCACAGAGCTCTCAACTAATTTCATTGATAAAAACTAATCTTTCCACACTTTGTGTGTTTTGTTGTTTTTGTAGTCATACTTCTACGTTTTGCATGATACTTCCGTTATAACGTCAAGGGTAACACACTCCAGTTTACGAGTTTAAGATCCCCACTTCCGAAACGGGATGTTTGCGGAAACGAAAAGATAAAAGTCTTTACCGAGGAATACACACAAATTATGCTGCTGACTATTTGTTTAAAGTGCTGTTGTTTTGTTGCTTTTCTTATAATATTTTTCGTTTCTGAAAGCTCCCCGGCCGGGCCCCGGGTTGGGAATTGGGACTTAAACAAACCATCAGCCTGACGTGTGTTTGTGCTCCACTCTGCGTGATGAGTTATCAATCAGGGAGTCACTCCGGTTAAACCGCCCTGCTCATTTACAGCCGGGGATTACATGCAGCACCGCAGGGTCAATAATAACCAGCCGGAGGATTGCATGCAGCACCGGAGGGTAAATAACGCCGCTCACATCGTCATTACGGCATTACCAGGGCTCTGTGAAGTAATTAATTAGCGGGAGAATGTTCCCTCCCCTCCCTCTCCACTGTGCGGCACGTGGCGGACAGACGTGGAGCGTGCGGCAAGGGGGAACAATCAGCGGGATTCCTCTATCCATAATATCGTTACGGTTCGGTAAAAGCTGTGCATGGCATTCTCTTTAGTAGAAAATGCCACAAAGTTAGTCCTGAGAGGCATTGAGATATTTCCATAGCTAGATAGCAGGTTATAAAGTATGTGTTAAACTTGTGACAATTTCGTTTGTCTCCCGGTTAAACCAACGCGCTCTTTTCCAGCCGGGAGGCTTAGAGTCAATCACTCTGCGGACATCGTCATTGCGGCATTACCGGCTGTATTAGCAGGAGAATGCTACACTCCTCCCCACTGTGCGGCACGTGGCGAACAGGTCGGAAGCGTGCGGAATTTCAGTATCCATATCCTTACGGTTAATTAATAAGTAAAACCTGTACAATAGATTCCATTCAGTCGAACATACATCTGAGACATTATTGCAGGCTCAAGAAGAAATGTCCCTTTACCTTTGTGCCAAATTTCATCTTATTCGATGGAAAAGAGCGCGTTGCTATTCCTGTTGAAGCGACGCGCTCTTTTCCAGCCGTGAGGATTAGAGTCAATCACTCTGCGGACATCGTCATTACGGCATTACCGGGTCTCTGTCAGGTAATTGATTAATAAGCAGGAGAATGTACCCCCCCCCCCCCTCCCCCCCCCCCTCCCACACACACACACACTGTGTGGCACGTGGCGAACAGACAGGGAGCGTGCCGTATAGTCTGTCCCAATACAAGTGTGATCTTCTGTGTGGTTGGTTATGTATACTGGCGAGAAGAACTATACTCAGTTAATGAATGTAACTGGGTACAGCATCATTTTCTACTATGTATGTTTAGCTCATACATTGTTATCTATACTTTCCTGTTATATGTCATACAGTAGACGACACGTACCTAGCTGTTTGAGCAATTCAGTTCATACAATACAGTAGGTTTGTCTGTAATCGAGAAAGGCACGAAAACGGACAGCAAATCGCTCCGGGGCAGAACTTTAGACGCCTTCATATTCAATGGATGCGTGCACTTTAAGGGCAAAGCTGCACAATTTTGTAACAGAAGTAACAGAAAACGGCTCCATTCTGTGAACAAATTTCCGAATTTCTTTCGACATGTTTCACAGTTGTTTTTTCATCCACAGCTTTGTTCTTCCCTTATCCCCATGGTTATCTACAGTTGACAAAATGCGCTATCTTAACCTGGAATCCAGTCTACTGCTGGCTCGGCCTACCGTAGTTAGTGTAGGTTCTCTACGGGGCCAGTGTAGCTCTCAGCCGCCGGGGTAATCATTCACACCCGGTAGAATTTTCACGCGGTTAGACTTTGCCCAGTGGGAGTTGCAAAATTAACTCTCCTGTCCCGAAGGTAGCCTGGCCAATCTACGGTAGACTGGATTCCATGTTAGTGCTATCTGGGCAGAAATCAGGGGTTAAAACGCGCCTTTCAGATGTAGATGACGGAACAGATATCAGTGCGCTGTGCCATATGGTGGGCATAGGACCCCTACCGCGGGCACAAAGGGGCTAACAAAGACATTGTCTGTCACAGGGTTAACAAAGGCATTAGCTGTCACAGGGTTAACAAAGACATTAGCTGTCACAGGGTTAACAGGTAGTCTACAAGCAGAGTTCCGGCTCCGGCTATCTTCACGTATGTTTAGGCGTTTTTGTCGGGGTTTCCGATAATGTCATCGGCCGATAGACATAAACATGAAGAAAACGGAACAAAATGGAAAGCCCGACTTCTGCTTGGAGAGTACGAAGGTGCTTCAGAAAGTAATGCCATTGGTTTTATAACAGGCTCATTTTTAACCAAATGAGTAGAAATTTGGCACAAAGGTAAAGGCATATATCCTCTGGATATTGAAATATCTCAATATGTTTTTCAGGTTTTCTTGAACGCCAGCTCCTCCCGTGTGTAGATGTCTGGGTAGGGCGTCTGTATCTCACAGGTAACACTTATCGGTAAACGTGTGTCCCTACAGTTAACACACCTATACACTACAGGTAACTCACCTGTACTCTCGCCTCCGTCAGGTCTATCTTGAGCGCCAGCTCCTCGCGCGTGTAGATGTCCGGGTAGTGAGTCTCCGCGAAGACGCGCTCCAGCTCCTTGAGCTGTGCCGAAGTGAAAGTTGTTCTGATGCGGCGCTGTTTCCTCTTCTCGTGCAGGCCGGGCGGACCGTCGTGGAACAACTTGTACTGAGCTACTGCAGTAAACAACAAACACAAACATAAACAACAACAAACACAAACACAAACAACAACAACAAACAACTTGTACTGAGCTACTGCAGGAAGCAACATACATAAACACAAACAACAAACATATAAACAACTTGTACTGAGCTACTGCAGGGAAGGAATAAACATAAACATAAACAACAACAAACATATATACAACTTGTAATGCGCTACTGCAGGGAGCAACATACAAGCATAAACAACAACAAACAAGCAAACATATAATCAACGTGTACTGAGCTACTGCAGGTAAGCAATAAACGCGAAGTACAATAGCAAACAAACAATGTTTACTGATCTACGGCAAAGAACCGGGAACAAACACAAACATAAAACACAGCAAACAGAAACAAACGTACCTCTTAACAAACAAACAAACTAAAAAATACAAACAAACCTCCACCACAACAAACAGACGGGAAAGAAACTGAGTCAGGGTCTGATAAAATCGCAACAAAACCTAGCCTGACTTCTCGAGCTTCCTGTAAGTTTGCATACAAAACAATGAAGGTAAATCTTTTCCACAGAAAACACATCTTCAATCATTCTTTTCCATTGAATAAACTGGTAAAGATCACATGAAACAAGGTCAAAACGTTGAAAATCATTGCTGCATTGCTGTTGCCAAGACAGTACGAATGTAGCAGTGGCAAATTGGAAAGAACTGCCAAAACATTCCAATGACACAAGCAGCGCGGCAGCCACATCACAATGCTAGCGGAAATATGCCGCGGTAGCGACGGAACGAAAAATAACCAACGCATATGAAAAGTTCTACGAATTGTCTCAAATTTTGGGACATTTCGGTAGTCTCTAACATACGACGGTGGGAACAACAGTTGAAATTTGCCAAATGGATGAAAAAATACGCGAATACGAAAATAATACGAAGAGTCAAACAACTGACTAAATTGTGGAAACGGTCAGACGTTTCAGACAGAACACGCCGTCTTTCTGTTGTGACTACATAAATATATGGTCATGCCAGAGTAGTACAGCGGGTTGGAAACTGTTCTCCTACAAATTTACCAATTTCTTCTATATTTTCCGCCGACCCAGGAGTCAGTCATAACTAAAAACAATTGCCATCACCTGTGATATAGTCGTGCCTCTCGTCTTTGAGCGCGCCGACCTTAGAGGTGTTCCACAGACTGCCGTAAGCATCAGCTGCAAAACAATGGAACAAACAATAGCAACTCAGGTGAGGCAGACTTTCACTTTCCTGAAGGTAGCTTTCGCCAGTACTGAACGAACCCCTGCTGTTAACAGGTTTACCTGGCGAACTCTGGACAAATCTGCCACAACAAACACATATCCCTGAACAGGCGCACAGCGGCGTTTATGGCTAGAACTATCTCCAAGCAAAGGTTCAGTTCCGCCGGGTTTTAGGCGTGTTAGGCTTTCTATCTTGCACCGCAATCATGAAGAAAGTTGAACAAAATAGAATTCCCGATGAAAACGCCTAAAACGCGCGTCAAAAACAGCCGGAACCGAACCTTTGCTTGGAGGGTAAGCTGGAGCACTATGGAATGTGAAATAAATGCACAATGTAAAGGAACGACATAGGAAGCGCGATAGATAAAGACATTTTCTAAAATTGTCAAGCACATAAAGCGTGCAGTAAACATTGACATATGTAGCAATGGGCCCCTGAATCTAGCTAAAAGGAAAATATGATATACAAAACAGGTCTTGCCAAAGCTATGCATAGAAAAGACTGGTACACATGACCGGCACACCATGCTCAGTCTAGCTACAATTTTAGCAAGTTCAGAAATACACACAAATCACAGAACTAATCATCAAAATGTGTAGTCAAAATCTTTTCCTTTGTTCCACAACATCACAGGAAAATATCCACAGAAGGCAGAAGTAGACGCTTAAGTAGACGTAGAAACATTGAGGTTAGCGGGAATCTCCCAGGTCTGGCGGGAGGTTCTCACATGAAGACCCGCCTGTTTCTCATCGCGGCACCGGTAATACTCCACAGTGGCTTTAAACGTGGGATAGTCTCTAAAAACGATCGCCTGAAAAGAGTTCGGAAATTTGACGTTTTCCCGTCTTTCGAGCAAATATTGATACATGTTCATGTTGAGATCGACAACAATCTGAAGCCAGGGCGAAGGTAAGAGAGAAAAATGGAGCAGACGGCGTGGGCTGTCAGTGATACAATTGAATTATAAATATCATCGCTGTGAGGTTGGAATGTTTTCTAATAGGGTCGCCTCATCTACAAGAAAGTTTCCATTTCGTTTTATTTCGGGAAAGAAGATAATTTTTTATAATTCAAAAACAAAAATGAAGATAGAACACAGGTAAGAAAGAACAGATGCGGATGTTGACTGTATGCTCGCCACTAATACAGTCATACACAAACGGCGAAATGTCTACAGTTTTCTGATGCGGTCGCCTTCAGGAATATAGAAAGGAGTTTGGAAATTGATATTCTTGTAATGATTCTACCTCTGTCAGACTTACACAAATCTGAAGGTAGAACGCGAAGAAGAAAGAACAGGTACGGACATGCGGAGTAGAGAGTATACAACATGTCCGTCAGAAATACAGTCACAGATATGCACACGGCAGAGTTGAGTCTGACTCCACTACATGCACCGATCACCCGTGCGTAGCGCACTTTACACGTTCTGGCGACGAGATTCAAAGTACTTTACAATCCAAATATAGGATTACTTTCTTAGTTATCAGTCATATTGGGAGACATTCGTTCCTACTTTTTTGACCCACGTTTTCTGTCTTGAAAAAGTCCTTACATGTCCCAGCTACATGCGCCATGTCTAAACGGACGTTCTAAGATGGCTCATGTGAAAATTAAAACTATATCTACAATATTCGCAAATCCGGCTGAAATGTCAAGGATGATTGTAATAAAAGGGGTCTATTCTGTTGGTAAGACGGTTTAACTTTATGCCAGATTTTGTTTTCATTTTGAGATCTCTCAAATCAGTAAGAAATGCGATTTTCCCGTTCGAAGACTTTGAGAAAAGCGCATCGGAAGGAACGGTACGGTTGGGCACAGTTGTGGCGATTCTTCTCGCCCAAAACTAAAATCCCTTTCCTTCTCTTTGTGCGGAAAATCTCTGGCGGTATGAGCGGTAAAAATCATAGTTTGTGTACTGTGATTGAGTTACAAGAGCAAGTTAAGTTTGTTCATAACTTAATAACATTATATCCGATTTCCAACGCCTTATCTTCCGACAAATTTCATTACCCCGCAACACAAACGAAATAACCTCCATAACCGTCTGAAATCTGCGGAAAACTTCATTTCCTCGTCGGGCCGGTTGTGGAGAGTTTACCTGGTGTGTGCGTGCGTGTGTGCGGCGGAGCTTACCTGGTGTGTACGGAGTCGGCTGGTGGTGCGGGTCCCGCATCGACGGTAGCGTGCAGTTGGCGGCGGCGGGGCCGGGCGGACAGGTGGTCGGGAAGGAGTGGTTCCTGATCGGGGAGTACTGGTACCCCTGCGAGCCCTGCAGCTGCGTGCAGGAGGAGAAGTCCGGGTACGAGCTGGTGATGGAAGGGTCGATGTTGCTCATGCACGAGTCGTACAGGGACGTGTTCAGGTACGGGTACTCCATGGCTGGGACGGAGAGTTTTGGTTACTTCTGCTGGCGGGAAAGTTTGGCGTGTGTGTGAGTGTGCCACGGCTGTGTGGAGTGTGATATAGGGGTGTGTTCAGCCCCGCTCGGGCCGGTGTCGCGCGCCTGTTGCAGCCTGGAGGCGGGATCGATGGACCACATGTAATATTTATAATTTGTTTACCCCGGCTGCCATCTGCGATGCGACACAGGCGGGACGGACCACTGCACCCGCGGGGGGCGCAGCATGCACGGGTTCATGTGTGGATGTACCGAGATTCCTGACAACAGACCTGGCTTGGAGAAGTTCCTTACTTACAACTGTATAGCTCAGTGACCGGGAAATTACCATGGAAATTGTGACAAAGTTTTACTATTTTGCCAACAGTTAAATGTAGTCAGATAAAAACTGTTATTCTGATGTCACACATCAGGAGGCCTACGTCACATTTCCAAACCGGGACCCGGCCAGGTAGCTTTCGGGAACGAAATGTAGTACACAGGACGTAAAGAGAATGGTGGTGGGCATTATTTGTGTATATTTTTACATATACATTTCTATTTTTTGTTCCCCCAAACAGCCCGGATCGGCCCCGGTTTGGCAATGTGACGTAAACCTTACACAGCGAGCATCAGTAGCAGAATAACGGCCACATCTAGAAGCACATGTGTAACGTCTGCTGTGTTGAGGGTGTAGGAAAGTTTAATGTTAACCTTCCAGTTTAGCATAAGTGTCTTCATATCCCACAATCGGCATTGTGGGTTAGAGTGGTCTGATGTAAAAGCAAGGAGGTAAAAGCAGTTTATCTCACTGAAGAGGTAACATTCCACTAGTCGAGACAATTGTACCGGGTAAATTCCCCGTTGCTCTTTTCGTTAAGCACAGTGAATAGTGGACCACGGCTAAATGTCCCATCCTAATTGCTGCAACCGTACCCTTTCCGGCATACGTAGCGTGCATGTCGGGTGAGCTCACGACCTCTTTGTCCAAAGGGTCACTAAACCATTGACTACCAGCACTACCCACAGATAGTCAGGGAGTGGCCTATTGTGTATAATGTACCTCCGCCACGTGCCGCTAATTACTACAAAACGATGGGGCGGATTCATGTGAGCCCGGTGACAATCATATCACAAATTCCCCCACCCCCAGGGGACGTTTCCCAAGCCCCCGGGGACGCCACCTTGCCCCCGGGGCGGGCCGCCAGACGGCAGCCCGCACGTGTCAGCGGGATGGGCCGCTTTGTTACAGGCACTTTGTTAAGTACTTGTTTATCTATTATACTAGAAGGCTCAGAAAGGAACAATCAAATAGTCCCAACGCAGGATTGAGGTCTTCAAACTTTTGCTTTCCGTGAAAACTATTGTGGAGCGGAACTCGTTGTTACCAAGTACAGTAGGGGAATTCTTACTAAATAGCTCTAGCAACGCTAGATGTGAACAAAGTTAGGTGTGACACACACTGCTTATGGCCGACACACACACATACACACACACACACACACACACACATGTACAAACACACACACGTACACATACACACAAATGCAAACACACACACACACACATAGACACATAGACAGAGAAATACACAAACACAGAGATGCAGACAGACACACAAACAAACAGACACGCACACAGATAGATACACACAGTGTGACACATACACATAACTACACCCATAGACACACCCAGACACACACACAGACGGACAGACTAGCCAAGAACAAGTTTTGCTTCCCCTGGGAAGAAGTAGAGAAGGCAGCGGTACCCAGGGTTCACCGGCACCGTTCATGGTGGATAAAACGCCGGTCCACTTAAAACAATTTGCACCAAATGCAATAAGTCAAGTAAGTCATGTCAATAAGTCGGCTCTCGGCGCAGGGTAAGATATACGGCACCCCGGCCTCCAGGAGAGCACGGGACGCGCCGAGTCGATTCTAACGTGATTTGGCGTGAGATGTTAGTCCGGCTGCCAAGGTTAGGGAAGGTCTCAGAAAGCTGACGGATTATGGATGGATCAACAGATCTTATTTTGTTGATTCACTGGCGAAGAGACTAAAGTGATGTTGTCTCCTAAGTGTAAAAGGTTTTTTATAGCGCCCCAGCTTCAGTATTAGTTTGATGTCCAGATGTCGATGGATAAAAGATGTATATTATCATTTTTCCCTCAGCCCCAGCCCAGAATTATGTATAGCTGGACACTTGTGAAATGGATGTACAGAGGGAGACACTTAGGCTTGAATCCAGGATCAACCTCGAACATTGTCCCTACGTCTGCCCGGTTGCACCAATAGTTCTACAGTTATAACGTTACTCGTACGTGTCGCGCAGGATTCGATGCCTTTCCACGCTTTGTTCTATCTTTTGTAAGAATAAATGAAAGAAGGAATTCTACAGTCAAAATGGTGAAATATATGACAGCGATAACACAGCAATCAACATGATATTATAATACTCGTCTATTCTAGAAACCATGACTTCGGGAATATGCTCGGCAGTGAAAGCGTGTGGGTCGGATTACACGTACTCTTCAGTGCCTGCGAGTGTCTCGCCCGCCTGAAGTCGCAGGAAAATAGCGGCACGCTCTGCACAGATGCTGTTGCTTTTCCGCATCCATTTCCGTATATTAGAGAAAACTATTGTTTGTGTTTTATTCGTAAGATCAAGGAGCTTTTATCAGCTCCTTTGTAAGACTGCATGTTCATGTTGCATACGTATTGACACAGTCGCAATGTAGCAATTTCCTTACGTTATGTATTCATATCAATTTGTTTACTGTCCATTGGTTTGGCGGAGATACAGATACAGACAGCCAAGGCTGCCCAACTCGCGGTACATTGCACACATTGGTGAGACTTAGATCTATGTAGATATGTACAAAGTGTACCCAGAGTTAGCTTTTAGACTAGAATAGACACATGCTATATTATTATACAATATCTGTTTGTATGTTTTCATGTTACCTGCCTGTTACCCACAGGCAAGGATTTGCAATGAACTTATCAGCAGTACAGGCTATATGTGATGTATATGACAGTATGTTTCACCGGGAAGAGTTGCAGTTGATCTGACAGTATGGTTTAACCACATTGTATTGCAAACATAGTACATAACTCCTTGTGCGTGTTTTGATGAACAAGCCGTTACGCTACACGGTCCGTCCGCCTTCGAGATGACAGACAATGATAGTTTTTTTTGTTTTTTTCTTAAGACACGCACGCTGGAAAACTCACTATCCGTTGGGTGACAAAAGGGAGACAAGATTTTGTGGGACAAGTGTTGTTTTCATGCAAGTAGGCCAAAGTACTCGTCCAAACATGTTATTCTAGCAACTTCAGATCGAGACGTGTCAATCAGATGTGTTTTCTAAACTAGCCGTTTCAGCAAACATCTAAACGGTTTGGCGCTTTCATGTTCAAAACATATCCATACGAGACATTCCGATTTGATGACTAAGCCGGTTAGATTCTTGAATGTAAGTGGTTGGGGTACCGCACGCGTTACCAATGGTAGGTCCGGATTGTTATTCGCGTGTTTTTCGAGGTATTTTGTGCAGGTGGCCGCCTACAGCTGACGCCTTTGGTAGCGAGTTCGCACTCCTCTGGCCGGGCGACTCTGACGAATCTTTCGTCCTCACTTGGCCAATATCTCCTTTATTTTATCCAGAGTGGAGATTCATAAAGTTGCTGAAAATTTGGAAATGGTCAAACGTCTAACACCCGGTGCCTATCGTTAGAGACAGGTCGAGAGACTGAAGCTTATAGGAATGAATGAAAACCTTTGCCGTGCATTTCTGCCAAATTCACCTAAGTCAGTACAGATAACAACAAAGGCATACTTTCAAACAAACACAGTATCGTAGTCTATGTAGGTTCGACTTCTTCTCGCTTCTTGGTTATGAAGAAAATGTAGGATGGGGGCATATAGTTTCCATAGTACAACGCATAAGGAACATAAATTTCCATTGGTGCCCATTTATCACCAAATGAGGCACAAGGTCCTGAAGTGCAGGCCACAGCAAAACATGTTGGTGCGAAACTATAGCATATAGAAATGTTGGGTCGTGTCGGTTTAGCTCTAGTCGGTTTGTCAAACCCTTAACCACACGAGGACTATAAATCTCCAGTAGTGCCCATCTCTCACCAAATGACGGACAAGTTCCTGAAATGCCTGCCCTGCCCGATGACCAGGGGTCATAGGTCACGGCTGAATGGGGCAGAGAATCTCAATTACCCAAACAAGTACTCCGGGCAGAGATTCCCCAGTGCTCCACACGGACCTCCATCTGTATGCTCGGCGGGCGGACTGCGGAGAGTAATTGATTTCTGGAACCATTAGGCGTTTTAGCAAAATTAGAGAGCTGCTCCGGACCAGATAATTCGGCAGATACCGCCGATTTGCGCCGTAATTCCTCATTAGGGCGAGCTTTTGTGTTGATGTGGAAAAACGCGGGCGGCAGTGATGCATTCTCATTGCTGCAGCTTTCAATGGACACCGTGAACTGCAGACATGTCCCTATACTGGTATCAGGACCAACTGTAGATAAATGCCAATTTCTCTGGGCTTCATTGTAAAATGAGACCAAATCATCCATATATGATGATTATGTAACTCATATACTGTCATTGATGATATTTCGTAGTTGTATATGTAATATACATTATTACGTGTAATATACAGTATTACCTTGATAGCATTGTTGTTCCTGTGCCATACATTGTACCGTTTAATAAGTTCATTCATTCGTATGATAACGACTTTATCGGTGTATTTATATCAAAACCATCAAGTAGGGTAGGTAGGCATCCTTCCATCTTTACAGATGATGGTAGCGCTCAAGTAAAGTATCGAAGTATATATATATATATATATATATATATATATATATATAGCATCTCTACCGAGAACACAGCAAAAGATTCTTCGTCAGGTGTGCATAGAGTAAACCATGGCTTTCAACCATGTCATTATAACACCGTCATCTCCACATTAGAATGTATGTATGGCTGTTTAATTTCACCACGAGAGAGCACAATAGACAAGAGTAATTCAGGGGAGTCGAAATGACATCTCCAATTTTTACAATCAGTATCATTTAGCTACAATGCATCAGTCCCGTGGTTGGAAGTACTAAATCTTTATGTTTGTCTCAGCAGGAGTTGAACTTTTTAGAACGGAACTTGATGACGACACAGAACATGTTGTACTAAAAGTAATTCTAAACGCTGAAAATCCTTATTTTTTTAGACTCGTGTTTCGAACAGTTCCTGTACAGAATGTTCAGCCTACAAAACTGCTCACATTGCGCGAACAGCATGTAAAAACGAACTAAGGTGTGTATATTATATTGACAGCTAGTTCTCCTACAATGCTCTATTGCTACATTCAAGCAAGATCTAAAGTTGTCAGTTCGTTAATTTCAGCTGATCGCAAGAAAATGCTGCCCTTGGGGAGCAGTAGGGTAGCCGGGGTGCAGTCCACCGCAGTTATACGGCCTCTCCCAATTCGGTAACCTGGTGTCCAGCCTACCGTGGATTAACCATGCTGTCTACGGGGCAGAAGAAGCTCTCTGCCGCCGGAGCAATCTGCCGCATCCGGTAGGAGTTTCACGCAATGGAAGCCGGTAACTACACGCAACCCCGTGAAGTCTCCCCCGGCGTGCTTGACGGGAGAGAGTCACTCCCAACACCGTGGAGATAGCGGCGAGCTCCCGATGGTCTGGTTACCAGCTTTTCTTTCCAATTGCTTTCAGTGAATGTGTAAGGACGACGGTTTCAAACTTCAATATCTTTAAATGTATTGAAAATAGTGAAATTTGAAACCACCACCACGAAATATATCCCTAAATACCAAGCTATCAAATAGAATGGATAAAGGCTACTCTCCAAGCAGAGGTTAGGCTCCGACTATTTTTGTAACGTTTTTTTTTGGTCGTTTTTGTCGGGTTTCTATTTTGTATTGTTTGTTTGTATCTTGTTTCTTGTTACATTTTGACAAAGCAAGATACAATACAAAATAGAAAGCCCGATAAAAACGACTAAAAACGTTTAAAAAACAGCCGGAGCCTAACCTCTGCTTGAAGAGAGATGAAGGCTACCCCTCGGATAAAGGTGAACTACCATTACTCACGTGTTAACCACCCTAACCTCTGCTTGGAGATTACCCATTGGTCCCTAGAGGGTCCCCGGAAATCTGTCCATGAGCAGCAGACTGGTGTAATTTCCTGCCATTAGTCTCACGATGTGCAGCAATGGCGCGTGATTTCCCCGCGGAGGATCAGGGGCTGTATTGTTTGTTAATACACGGCTGCAGAGGGGGGAGCAGGGGCTGTATTGTTTGTTAATACACGGCTGCAGAGGGGGGGAGCAGGGGCTGTATTGTTTGTTAATACACGGCTGCAGAGGGGGGGAGCAGGGGCTGTATTGTTG
>NC_049985.1:16257988-16259674 GCF_000003815.2 Branchiostoma floridae | reverse complement strand
ACTCTTTTTGATTTACTCTTTTCATTTTACCTTATACTTCGATATAGATTTTGTACCCAAGATAGTTTAAGTGCCTAGGGCCATAAGCATAGATACAGATGCAGATGCACTTTTCTTTTGTGTTAAAGTTGATCACTTGTTTGGTTGTTACATTTTATAAGACCCCCCCCCCCCCCCCTCTTTAAATAGCACTGTAAAGATATTGAATACTGGAACATTCATTACATTGGTATATCTATTGTATTTTATGTACTTTATTTCATAAAACGATGCCAATTATACGCACCGGGGGGGGGAGCAGGGGCTGTATTGTTTGTTAATACACGGCTGCAGGGGGGGGGGGGAGCAGGGGCTTTCTTTCTTTATTCAAGTTGTAACAGGACAACACACTGCGGGCACTAGGCAGCGAAGCTGATATCGTGGCCACAGACATATAAATATACAATGCAAAATGGACATGTATATACAAGCAATAGAATAAAATAGTTTTTACATTAAAAGCAGTTAAAGCTAACCCTTTTGTACGAACTAGCTAAGGATTTACTGGACAGAGGTACGGCTGGAAGTGAATCTTTTGGTAGATATCGTGTACACACACAGTGCTTCTGAAAGCTGTCTATTGGTGACAGCGTCATGGTCAGGTGAGCCCTGGAGCAGGAGTGAAACAGTAGGCCGTTGTTGTACAAGGCGTTCAACGGTGGAGGTGAGTTTGCTACGCTGGTCGGAATACAGGGGGCAGTGTAGCAGGTAGTGTCGAACTGTTTCGGTGGAAGCCCCACAGACACAATGTTTGCTCTTGATGTTCATTTTGTACAAAGTACTGTTTAGTTGGCACCAACCCATGCGTAGCCTGGCAGCTTGGATGTTACTGTGCCTTGGGCCGAGTCGTCGGTAAGTTTGGTGGTGCCTTGTGGATAGCAGATGCTTTTTGCTAACTCTCTTGAAATCAGTGAGGCTTTGGGCGTCTCTGACTGTCTGCGGTAGCTGGTTTCAGAGTGACGATGTGAAAGGAATAAAGCTGTTTTTGAATGTCTGGGTCCGGCAACGAGGAACATGAAGGTGAGTGTTGTTACGTAGCTGTAGACGTGTTGTAGACTGGGCGCCTCTTGTTGACGGAGTAAGCAGCTGTAGATGTGGGGGTACACGTCCGTTCTTCATGTTGTACATGATGGTGAGTGAGTTGAGCTGTCGTCTGGTGGCTAGAGTGTCCCATTCCAGTTCCTGCAGTAGGTTAGATTTTGGAGTACCTTTCATCGCCCCTGTGACGAGAAGGCCTGCTTGGTACTGGACCTGTTCTAGCAACCTGCTAGCTGAACTTGCCAAGTCACCCAGTAGCGCTGACGCGTACTCCAACTTGGGTCGAACTAGAGCAAAGTATGCTGTTTCTAAGGCCTGTCTTCCAAGTTTGCCACTGACTTTGCGCAAGAGGCCTAGCAGTTTTCTACTCTTGCCTGTGACCACCTGTACGTGTTCCGTCCATCTGAGGGATTGGTGAATGGTGACACCTAGATGGCTGTAGAAAGGCACTTGTTCCACAATCTTCCCGAGTAAGTAGATAGGAGGTAGCTGGGGCTGTATTGTTTGTTAATACACGGCTGCAGAGGGGGGGGGGGGAGCAGGGTCTGTATTGTTTGTTAATACACCGCTGCCGAGGGGGGGGAGCATGGGCTGTTTTTTTTTTTAATA
>NC_049985.1:16228479-16256812 GCF_000003815.2 Branchiostoma floridae | reverse complement strand
CTAGAGGCACGGGGGACGCAGGCTGCGTTTTTTTTTTTATTAATAGCCAGGCTTCGGGAGAGCAGGAGCTGGATTTGTTTTTTTTAATAACCCCCGGCTGCAGGGGTGGGGAGCAGGCGCTTTATTGTTTGTTAATCCCCGGCTGCAGAGGGGGGGCAGGGGCTGTATTGTTTGTTAATCCACGGCTGCAGAGGGGGGAGCAGGGGCTGTATTGTTTGTTAATACACGGCTGCAGAGGGGGGGCAGGGGCTGTATTGTTTGTTAATACACGGCTGCAGAGGGGGGGGCAGGGGCTGTATTGTTTGTTAATGACAATGATCTTTATTTGCATGACCTTGCCCATATGGGCTAAATGCAGCAGTTACATAAAACTTTGCTGTAAAGAATCTTTACAGTGGCAGTGGGAGAGACAGAACAACTAAGGCTATGCTACACTATAAGTACATCTTTCGTTTACAAAATAGTCAAATATGTAATGCTATACTATTCTACAATTTACATGTCTCTTTTCTTTTCTTGAAACAAGTGTATATGAATTCACAGAGTTTTTGCAGTACAATGTTGTCAGATGATTTCATTATGTATACAAAAAAGCTCATCTTTTACTAACTGTTTAGCTCGTGTATCAAAATTCAGGGCATCAATAAAAGAATTACGTATATCACTATATAACTCACACTCCAATACAAAATGAACTTCATTTTCAATATCTTTGGCGTTACAAAGTGTACAGATTCTATCACTCGGAGGAGTCCGGTTGTATCTTCCTACTCACACGGCTGCGTTAAGTAAAGCCTAGGTCCCAATTCCCAACCCGGGGCCCGGCCGGGTAGCTTTCCGAAATTCGGAAACGAAAAATATGTTATGGAGGGCAACAAAACACGCAGAACGTAAAAATAATAAGTCAGGAACATATTCCCTGGTAAACACTGTTATTTTTCGCTTCCGAAAACATCCCGGGCGGGCCCCGGTTTGGGAATGGAACCTAAGCCTAAGGCTTAGGTCACAATTCGAAAAAGGGGCCCTGCCGGGCAATTCACGGGCTGTTTTTTGGCACTTTCGGGCGTGACCCCTGCGTGGCCCTGTGGGACACCTCGCGGCTGCCGGGGTATTTTGAGGCCCGGCCGGGACCCTGGTTCAATTTAAGTCTGAGTTAAAATGAACCAGGGACCCGCTCGTACAACCACCCCGCGACCTAATCGTGACAACACCGAGAGGGACCCCTCCGGTTGCCGGCAGTCTGTCGGAATAAATTCGTTACGTCAAAGACCAGGTTTACGGAATAAAAGTGTGTAATTCGTAACACCGGGTCAAATATGTGACGTCACAGATCACGTGAAAGGACAAAAGCCGTGAACTTACACGTATCACACAGTTCTCGTATTACAGTGGAGTTAAGTGCATAGCGCTATATCAAGGGAAAGGAGAAGACCAGGGGAAACAGCCCTTAGCCCACTAGGCAGGCGGAAGAATTCATGAAACAGAAACTTCTGCAGACAAGGGCTGAACAGAGGGGGATAGGACAACACACCACGCAACAGACCACATAATAGGCTGCATCACTGAGAAGCAGGACGAACAGATAGCCTCCTTCATAGAAAGCTTCTATGTTTTTTACGATATTACAACCCCAGACTATAGAAACAAGCTGAAGAAAGATGTTTGGCTGAAGAAGGACGTTTCCTCTGCAATTGGCCGACGGAACGCCAAACTTGCAGTCATTCGGACCCATAAGCCATTTTTTTTCGTTTTACAAATATGAAAATATAGGCCTCAACAGTTTGGCAAGTCATCCGCCGACATTAAAAATTCCAATAACATGTTTATTTAGTTTAGTTTAGAAACGTAACAGTGCCGCACGTCAGTGCGAGTGCGAGGAAAAGTTGGCGAAAAAAACCGTGCCGCAGTGAACGGACCCCGACGTACCGCACCAGTACTCCAAGTTCAATGATGTACTACCTTAAGTGAATGCAGGCAATGCTTGTTTTTATACCCCTTAAAGAGTGCCCACCAGGAGCCTGCCTGGTTCCCTGCCGTTGTTCGCAGGGCATGCGGCAGGGACCCTACAACTGCCCCACCGGGCTGTGAGAGACAAACGTTACCCTGTCGGACCCCGCAGGGGTGACTACAGGACACCGTCAGAACATCTGACGGGTGTCTACCGGAGACGAACCTAGGAAGGTGGAAATTTTTTAAAGAAAAATGACGGGGTGCCCGCCGGAACACTCCGGGACCCCCATGGGGCAGCGCGAAGGCAACGTTTGATTGTGACCACGACAGCCGGTAAACAGCCGGTGTCCGCCCGACTTCAGAGCCCGGCCGGGGCTACATCCCTGACGGGCACCGGGCCAATTGTGACCCTAGCCTTAGGCAGGAACCCCGGGGACCCGCCCTGCCCCGGGGGGGGGGGGGGGTAATTGAAAAGAAAGTGAAAAGTGAGAGTGATGTCTAACCAGTTTAGCTCACTGAACAGCTATCATTCCGCTGGTTGTGACAGAGAGGACAGACGCTATGTAAAATATTGACAGTTTTTTGTACCGGGGAAATTCCCCTACCTCTTTTCGTTAAACACAATGAACAGTGGACTACGGCTTAACGTCCTGTCCTAAGGACTGCAACCCTTTCCAGTAGCATGCATGTCGGATGAGCGACCAAGCCGGGAATCGAACTCACGGCTTCTAGTTCCAGAGGCAATGCTGAGGTCGCTTCTACACGGCTGTGCTGAGTGGGGCGCAAACTTGGGGATTGGCCGGCATTGGGGTGTAGGGGGATGAGGTGGGCGGATTGGGGGATTTGAAAAGAATGTTTAAACCTTAGAACCATAAGTGTAAACGTCATACAATACCAGTTCCTAAGGTATTGCCCTAACGTTGGTGCTCACATGTTTTACATATTAGTGCTATTTGCATGCGATCTTTTGAGTTAGTGAGTTTGCCATGTTCAAACGTTACTTCCAGTTAAATGTACTTGGATTGTTCTACTGTTCCCAGTGACACTAAAGAAGCAGCAAATCTCCGTTATTTGTGCACTTAGAGACTGAATTGGCGTTACGTATTGTTGATCAGGATGTCTAACCTTCACGTACGTAAACGACAACCTTAGTGTAAAACTTGTTACTCCGTTTTGTATCCACTTGTTTCTGTGTATGTATACCGATGTAGGAGACCTCACGAAAGTCGCTGCACTTTTGTTCTTAATAAAGAAAGATTGAAACTGGACGTTGATTTTCTCGTGCCATTTTATCGCTAACCTATAGTTTTCACTTTTCTATCACTCAGTGGTGAGGCTAGAATGATCTGGTTTACTTGATCCTCTCATTGAAGAGAAATATGCTAGACTGACGAAAGATCGATGTGCAAACGGAGTCTGCCTACAGAAAGTCTGTGCTTTGGTACACAAAGTCTCAGGGAGGACATATAGTCAGATCGAACATTTTACCTGCCCTGTTTTTTATTTTGCTCTCATATCGAATTTCATTCTTGAAATATCTTAGAACCAAAAGAGAAATGAAATGTGAGTTGAAATGGGAAACAGAAACGCTCCTTCACTTCCTCATTCCGCACACAATAAGTGATCCGTTAGGGGGCGCTTCTGAGTGTGACATCGGCTCCTGCACAACAATGGACCATCTTTACGTCACCGACTCGTCTGTTTAACATCTGACCTGAAGGACCCTTGTCAGGGTAGGGAGACGTCTGAACCGGCTGGGGAGATTTTGTGCAAAATTAATGCTAACTAATCGTGTAATTTCGCATTTTGAGGACTCATTCCTTATCAAAGCCTAATCTGCAGTATTCGACCTCAAGTTCGTCAAATAATTATCTCCAAGCAGATCCAACGGTAGCATAAGATAGTATCACAAGCTGTGAGTACATTTACCACAGTACCAGCTGTACATTTACCACAGTATCAGCTGTGCACATGGAGAGGCGGCTTACGTACTGACATCGTCAGAGCTGAGAACAATTGTAACACCTCTCCTCTCGTCCCCCGCCCCAACACCAACAGATTTTATCAGAGACCAGTAAAAACAAACCCCAGTTTAACTGGATTATGTATACATTTCAAGTGCTCTTATAGTATCAAGATCGAATTTCAGAGTTTCTACTGTTTAGCCAAAGAAGTTATGGAATGGACCAAAAGTTATGGAATATGAGTTTGAAAACTACATGGATGATGTCATCACAATCATAATTGCCGTTTAGTAAAAAAAGGCTCTCCAGTTGATCGATTTCTGGTGGATTGATGTTCATTTGAGCACCCTCGTACCACCGTGACGTCAGCTTCAATCAACACGCCCACCTAAGCTAGACTAATCAAACATTGTTTTCTCCAATCCGTTGACTACCGGCCACACCGAGCTCAAATCTGAGGGCACAACTGCAGCAAGAAGTCTCAGGACAGCCCTTCATGCTTCCTTGCCAAGAAAGTGACAACAGAAGATTTTCTGCTGAGCTTGGGAGGTAAGTTTAGAGAAACGTGAGGTAAGTACATTTCCATAATTCCAAATCACCCATTACTGGCAGCTGAAAGCTGCCAAAAATCTCGGGAAAGAATTAATGCTGCATTTGAAACAGCAACACTACTAACTCATAACTTATCAATATACCAGCTGATAAAACATTTCATAGGATCGAACCCTTGACAGGCCCCGATCATTGGAAATATCACTTCACGCGAAATTCTCACTAAAAGTGTTCCCGACCAACCTTCGCAACCCAGCGTCTCCTATTGTATCAGTTACGCCAGTTTGATTTCTTTGGATTAGGAGTTTTGATTTGTTCTTGAGTTGAAAAAGAAAAACACGTACTTTTGCCATGTACTACATGAACAAACCCCGAATGTTCACATTGCGACACCACCAGAGAATACTATTTATTGAAACACTTAGAATCTATGATTTATTGCACTAAACGTCAACAAGCCTAGAATGATGACTTTGATTCTGGCAGATGCCTGGTTTTGTTTTGTTTTGTTTTGTTTACTTCCTTTTCCCCGCCCACTCCGTTATCATCCTGCAAAGCTGATAACCAAGAAAATAGATGTGTGTAGCCTAATCTTCATATATGGTCCAATCTGCGTCACAAAAAACACGAGTAAACAACCTCCATTTTGAATGTTAATATGTTAATATTGAAACAGCCAGCTTCAGACAATTAATACAACCATATCAGTAAGGCTACCCTAAGGTAATCTCCAAGCAGATCTTGCGGTGGCATAAGATAGTGTCATAAGCTGGGGAAGGATTTTAGCCGGCAGAGGAGCGGTGGCATAAAACTCTTCTGCCGGCTAAACTCTTTCCCCAGCTTATGATCTTATGCCACCGCAATACCTGCTTAGACATTAACCCAAAGGCTCTTGGTCGCACTTCTTTTCGGCACAGCTATTGAAACATTCTGGCGCGCTCTTTAAGAAATGTCAATATATTTTGGTGTTCTGCATGTTTTGATTTCGTACAGATTGTATATAGTCTTTGCAATTGTACGCTGATAGTGTTTGTTTTACCTGCATTGCTTAACTGTTAAGGGATAAGTAGTTTTTGTAGAGTGCATATGGAAAAATAGAGGTATAGTTTTTGGTGTGTCTGTCTGTCTGTCTGTCTGTCTGTGTGTTTGTTTGTGTTTCCAGATTTATGTAGTCAACATAACTCAAGAACCTCTGGATTGATTACGATGATATTTTGGATGTGGGTAGGTGTTGGGAAAACAGAGTCAAGGTCAAGGTTAATTTTGAATTTTTCGGCGGCAGATAGCTTGTGATGTAAGGAAGAAGTGATATATGTTTGGACCTCCTACCAGCTTGCTCTGGAACTGCAGGGCCATTCTGGTGAAAATCTTCCAAGGAGCATAGCGGAACATAGGAATGACGGATTTCCATGATATTTATCATGCAGTTATTTTGGGCAGACATGTACATATACAAGTGTAATATTTACAGTGTTTTCCAATATAAGACTCAAATACATATAACATGTGGCAGGTGGAAGATTAGCAGATACTATTTATGCAAATAACTCCCTAATTTGCATAATCAATATTAAAGTGTCATAACTGTTCTAAGTACAACTAGTAAATGATTGCATTGTAAACATTGTGACCTGTGTAAGTTAGTTAAAGGTGTACATAACCAGACATAGATTATGCAGATGTGCAAGTCATTTGCATAATCAGAATATTTCATGGAGGTTTGAGGTCTCCGAACTCTTGTCAAAGAATATTTCATTATACAGCTTGGTCGTTTGTAACAGTTGGTATGCTAACAGCGTTTTATTGTTTTATGTTGTTTGCTTCTGTAACGCAGAAGAATGCAAACGCTAATGAAGAAGACAAAATAGACGGTAGATCTCGGTTTTTCATAGTTTGGTTTCTTTAAATCCATGCAAAATGCCAACAGTCAGAGTAATGCAATAAATCGAATGAAGTATTATTATTAGCACCACGCCCATTTAAATAAGGGTTTTCCCACTCCGGTGCGCGCAACAGCCACACCGAGCTCTGCAATTGGTCGATTTTGGGCCGATTAATATTCCTTAGAGCACCCTCGTGACGTCAGCTTGAGACAATCACCACGCCCATGTAAGTAAGACTAATCAAACATTGTTTTTCTAACTTCATTGCGCCACAGCCACACCGAGCTCGCACCTGGGAGGCTCTAGTGGAACAAGACGACTGAGGACAGCCTTTCGTGACGTCCTTTTCAAGAGAATACAAACTGTCAACAGGCTGCCCAGCTTGAGAGGTAAGTTGGGAGAAACGTAAGGTAAGTAATATATATTTTCAGAACTCAAATCACCCGGTGAAGATCCATTATGTCGTTAGGAGGGCAGCTGGAAGCTTCCAAAACGTTGCCGAGAAAATTTATAGCTGCAAAATCGCTTTCAAATAACTTTGACTGGGCCAAATCATTAGAAAGAGCACTTCACCAGAAATTCATACTTTAAAAAATGGGGATAAGGCATGTTTCCAACTAGCTGATTTTATTTCTTTGGATTCGCCTTGTTTTTATTAGTTTAAAAAACCCTACTTTTGCCATTTAGTATATGAATGAATCCCAAACGCTAATTTTGTGACAAGACCCTTAGATAATGCTCTTGTCTTCCCAATTGTTTAGATTGTCCTATTTATTGAAACACTTAAAATGTGCAATTTAATGCTTGAAATGTCAAACAGCCTAAAATGTTGACTGAGGAAACTATGTGAGAAAGTTTGTTTCTTTTTCGCTACTATTTCCTCACTCCGTTATCATCCTGCAACAATTTGAGAACCAAGGGATTAGATATGATGTGATTTAATCTTCTTATCTTGTCCACACGGCGCCGACATGAAAATGTTAATAAAAGAAAAACGAGTAAACAACCTCCATGTTAATGTATATATGCAAACTGCCAGCTTAAGACAATCAGCACAGTCATATCACTGATATCAGTAATATTCACCATTATTGTAGCAGTTACTCAATCACTCAGGGATAGGATTTTAGAAATGGTCAGACGTTTTAATGAAACTCCTCTACCTTTTGTCAGTGACTCTGAACAGATCTGTTGAAGAGCAAGTTTTATACCCACCCTATATTGATATTCAAAGGAGATGAAGACAAATATTGGATAGTCAAATAGAAAACAACAGTAAGGCTATGTCAAAACAAGGTTGATGCAAATTAGCTCAGGTATTTCAGGAAAGGACGGAGGCTACCTGGACGTCTGGTCGTTTCAAAAACGATATCCAGTTGCTTCTAAATTAGTAACTGCCGTTATGCGTATCGTATTACCTGGATGTCCTAACTTAAGTTGACTAAACTTAACTTAAGTTAATTAAGCTGTATCTGTTTGTCGCGCGTTTCATTCCGCTGCTAAATCACTCAGCCGCAGTGACGCCGCGAACGTGCTCTACAAGATCTCAACCAACATCGCAGCCACCACAATGCCACTCACTATTCTGGGTTGTCAGCTCCTTCTCGTACTGAGAATAGCCTGGCCTTCTACCCTCCGTTATCCCGAGTAGACTTTCGCCTGAACTGAACTTAATGCCCCGACCAGGAGTAAAAGTCAGCAAATCAAGAAAAGAAAACAACACAAGAAATACAAAACCCTCTCGATCACATACAGAAGTGTGTCGACAAGGGATCGTTTCTTTCATCTTATTTTCCAGTAGTGGCGTTAAATACTTTGTGAAAGTACTTTATTTAGTATTTTTGGAGGAACCTGAAGGCCGTAAAACCGAAACCAATTGCAAATCAATAAAGAAATACAAAAAACGACCAACCCCTCCATAAAAAACAGTGATGAAATGTACGTACGGTATTGAGGTTAAATTTCAGAGTTTCTACTGTTTTGATACTTAAGAAGAGAGGATGTACTGAATATTGATTGCTCCGGCAAAAAGGACATGAAATATTAGTTAGAACACCATGAGGATGAAGTCTAATGTATTTCCCCTTCTAATATTTGGTCAGTTTCTGGTCCATTAATGTTTATTTGAGCACCTCCGCGTGCTCGTGACGTCAGCTTCAGATAATCAGCACGCCCACCTAAGCTAGACTAATTAAACATTGTTTTCCCAACTCCGCTGTGTAACGGCCACGCCCAGCTCACATCTGGGAGGCACCAGTGCAACAGGAGGACTGAGCACAGCCCAGCATGACTCCCTCACCCAGAACAGAATGTGGTAACTCGAGTTTCTGACTAGCTTACGAGGTAGGTTTGAAGGAACTGATAAAATTACTTATAGAATCAAGCCAAGGTCCAGATCATTGAAAAATGCACTTTTTACGCGAAATTCTCACTTAAAATGTGAGTTGGGCATATTTTTGAAATATCTTTCTTTACTCATTTTTCATAAATAAAAGGCATCAACGAAGGTAAGCATGGCAGATACAAAACTAGACACACGTGGTATCCCAAAAACAGAACATAAAAACCAGAACACAGTCTTGTACTGTAAACCCCATTGCTCATATTCACTTAACAGTCATATTTCTATTCAGGGTAGAGCATGTTACGCACCTCCTATTGCGTCAGTTTCACCAATTTGGATTCGTTCGTTTTTCTGAGTTGAAAAAAGAAACAAGTGAAGAAAGTTGTTTCCAATTCTTTCAGTTTTCTTTTCATTAATACAATCAAACTCTATGGTTTTATGCTCGTATAGTGTTGACTTTGGCTCCTGTCGAATGTGCCTTGTCTATAACAGAATGCCTGTTTCGTGTTTACTGTCATTTCACGCGCCCACTCCTTCATCAATCGAGAACCAAGGGATTAAATTGACGTGCCCGAATCTGATCTGGTCTAAACTACGTCGTGAAAATGTCAGTAAAAGAAAAACGAGTAAACAACCTCCATCCTAAATGTTAATATTCAAACAGCCAGCTTCAGACCATCAACATTTAATTTACCACATCAGTAAGACTACTCTAAGGCTGTTTGTCACACTACATTTCGGCACAGAAATGGTAACAAGTGTTCTGGGGCGCTCTCTAAAAATGCTGATATTATGTTATTCTTCTGCATGTTTTGAGTTTGCACAGATTGATTGTTTTCAAACAGTTTGTAATTGTATGCTTTTGTAATTGTACGTTTGATTTCTCTGCATGATTTGACTTTGTAGGCATGAGTTATTTTTGTAGAGTTTGTATATTAATAATGCTTCATTGTACGGATTGGCTGTTTTTCTATAGTTTGTATGCTGATGTTTTCTTGTTCAGCATGGTTTAATTGTGTAAAGATTGTTTTGTTTTGTATAGTTTGACGACATTACTGTTCTGGTTCTTTGCTCTATGACAATAGCATTTTCAAAACTCTTTTCTATATCTTTTATCGACTTTAGCTTTTAATTCTAGCTGTATGATAATAATCATGATTCTATCATTTCTACATAGTTTACCATCATTATTTTTCTGCTGCTTCAGTTGTACGATAATGATTATTGAGTTTTATAATATGTATCACTATCCATTGTCACATGTCATTGTATGTTACCTATTAGTAAGTATGTTTCTACCATGCACAGCAGCAGCAATGGGAAAAACAGTTCTTGCACATTGAAAAAGTCTAACAAATGTGAAAATATCATATACTTTAGCAGAGGAGAATGTTCTTTGTTTTGCTCAGGTAACCAGACAACATGGGAAGAAAGCTGCGACACCTGCTGATGTTCCTTCTCATCATCCTGAAGGAGCCCAACATGCCAGACGCCGGTCCCTGCTCACCATCATCGGTTCGCAGCTGCGCACCACCGCGCTGCTATTGCAGTTATCTGGGCCTCACCAACATCACTCTGAACCTTCCATCATCCATCACAGATTTATATTTGAACCATAACGACATAGCAATACTTCAGAAAAGTGCATTTGTAAATCTACCCCAGCTACAAAACTTGTACCTGTTCTCCAACCAGATAACAATGATTCAGGAAGGTGCATTTGTAAATCTATCCCAGCTAAAAAAGTTGGTCCTGGCCTACAACAATATAGCAATGATTCGGGAAGGTGTATTTGTAAATGTACCCCAGCTACAAACGTTGGACCTGCGCCAAAACCAGATAATAATGATTCATGAAGATACATTTGTAAATCTGGCCCAGCTACAAGATTTGAAACTGTCCAACAACAAGATAACATTGATTCCGCCTGGTATATTTGCAAATCTACCCTGCTTACAAAAATTGGACCTGTCCTACAACCAGATAACATTGATTCCACCGGGTGCATTTGCAAACTTCACCTTGCTACAAGTGTTGCGCCTGACCAACAACAAGATAACAATGCTTCAGAACGGTGCATTTGTAAATCTACCCCAGCTACAAAGGTTGAACCTATACTACAACCAGATAACAATGATTCCGCCAGGTGCATTTTCAAATCTGCCCGGGCTACGACAGTTGGATCTGCCCCTCAACAAGATAACAATGAGTAAGCCAGGTATATTTGCAAATCTACCCGGGCTACGAGTGTTGGTCCTGACCAACAACAAGATAACAAAGATGAAGGAAGATGCATTTGCAAACCTATCCGGGCTACGAGAGTTGTGGCTGGCCAACAACAAGATAACAACGATTAATCCAGGTATATTTGCAAATCTACCCTGGTTAGAAAAGTTGCACCTTTGGGGCAACCAGATAACATTGATTCAGGAAGGTACATTTGTAAATTTGGCCCAGCTACAAGTGTTACAGCTGTTCAACAACCAGATAACATTGATTCCGCCGGGTGCATTTGCAAACTTCACCTTGCTACAAGTGTTGTCGCTGACCAGCAACAAGATAACATTGATTCAGAAAGGTACATTTGTAAATCTTACACGGCTACAATTGTTGTCCCTGTCCTACAACCAGATAACAATGATTCAGTCAGGTGCATTTGCAAATGTACCCGGGCTACGACAGTTGTTCCTGTCCCACAACAAGATAACAAATATTAAGGATGATGCATTTGCAAACCTATCCGGGCTACGAGAGTTGTGGCTGGCCAACAACAAGATAACAACGATTAAGCCAGGTATATTTGCAAATCTACCCCAGCTACAAAAGTTGTACCTTACGAACAACAAGATGTCTGCCATTGCCCCTTTAGCTTTCAGCTTGTTGCCATCTAATTTCGACATAAAACTTGACGGGAACCCCTGGCATTGTGACTGTAAGATGGTTCCCTTCAGGCTAGATTCGACTGAATTTTCTTCATTTAAAGACCAGATAACATGTGTCGAACCCGCTAACTTACGGGGACAGAAGCTTACAGATGTCAGTCCTGAAGATTTGTTATGTGCAGAGCCGACCATATCAGCACTGTCTGTTGATGTTCAAGTAACCTTAAAGTTTAACAATTCTTACAAAGGCACAACAGCTGGCTCCACAGTCAAGAACAAGAAAAACAAAACAAGACCGACAATAGCTCCACCCCTTAAAAGCAGCAGTTTCCATGCTGATACCCGAGCAACTTCTATAAACTATCATAATTGCACAGCAACTGGCCCAACAGTAGGTCCTGCAGAAAAAAGAGCCAAAACTAGAGCAATAATAAGTCCAACTCTTCAAACCACTCCAGAAAAACCGGAAAGCGACACTTCGAAAGAATCTGTTTCCAGTTTTCCAAAACCTGCTCTCATTGGTTCTGTCTGTGGTCCAATAGCTGGCATTGCCCTGATCGGCACCGTCATTCTCACAATCTGGTGCAAGAGGAGGACCAAGAATCCCCCTCCTGGCTCTTCTTCAGGCCCTAATTCTAACATTGCCTTGCGTAGACTTAACATGACAGGTACTGTAGTGATCAATGGTCATTATTATCAGACAGGACAGGATCAGTCTCAGACCATCACTCAGTCGCACGCAAACACCACAGCCGTTGTAGTGGCCAGTGGTTTAGATCACCAGTATGAAGATAATGACCGACATACCAACTTAAGACAGGGCCAGTCTCAGACCATCACTGACTCCAACACAAACACCGTAGCTACTGTAATGAGTGCTCATGATCACCAGTATGAAGATGTTGACAACCATCATAATCAGGCAGACCAGGGCCAGTCTCTGGTTAACACGAAACCTCTGAAAGTTGAAAACCTGTCACATCACGAGTTAGTAGCTGCCTTACAGCCAAACCCTATGTATGTAGGTGTGGGGGCACTACCAAACGGCCAAACATCTACAGCAATGATCAGTGGTCAGGGTCAGACAGGGCAGGGCCAGTCTCAGGCCATGGCTGAACACTACACAAACACCACAGCTGCTTGTGTAGTGACCAGTGGTCATGGTCACCAGTATATACATGTTGAAAACGACCATGATCAGACCGGGCAGGGTCAGTCTCAGGCCATCGCTGAATCCTTGGAGTCTAGAAATCTATCTTATGGCACAGGGCCGACCGCCTCACAGCAGAATGCTCTGTACAAAGTTGTGGGCCAGTATGAGGCCACTAATAAATCCATCCCAAACAGCACAGCTGCTGTAGTGACCAGTGGACATGACCACAGGTATGAAGATATGACCCACTAGGAAGGCCTACATTTGCTTGAGAGCAAATACAGCATATTTCAGCCATCTCTCTACCCTTCCAGTGCATTCCATATAAATTCGCACAATAGACCAGTCCAGAAATACTCAAATTAAAAACATGACATTTTGAATACGAAACCCAGTCCAAAATTGACTTTTGAAAAAGACTGCATTAAAGATGTAATTTTGAATCATCACCCGTCCAAAACTGAATTGAACACACACACCCGCGCCAGAATGTAATCTTGCCTGTGATACCCCTATGCAGTGTAGCAGTTTGAGCAAATAATAACCAAAGTTATAAATTAGTTTTAAGAAATGCCCCCCCCCGAGCAACAATGGACTATTCCAACACACCCTATGTAAAATGCAAATTTAGACCAGTCGAAAAATTCTTCCACTAAAAGACTTACATAATCAAAAAAAAGAACCCCTCCGTGCAAGAATGGGCTCTTCCAGATAACACCAGGCTCGCTGATTGGCTGCCAAATCCTATACAGAATATTGATTTAGGCTAAGTGATTGGTTGCCTATCTAATCAAGTTATATAGACTTGATTAAATAGGCAACAACAGCCCTGCAGGTGCAGGCTTCAGGGGTCAACGACCTTGAGGTCATTGACCCCTCTGGCCATCGGAAAATGACCCAAAATATCCCCAAATATATCATTTTGAAGTGGTATATGCCAAACATTATACGTGGGTCATTTGAATAAATATCTAGTGCACCTCTTCACCAAACTTTAGGTCATTTGGTTGTTAAACCAGGGTGCAGGAGCCAAAAGTGTACTTTTTGGGGGAAAAAATGGCAAAAAAATCACAAAATTAAGCATTTTCTTATTATGTATGTTGCGTTACTTTCCGGCGTTTCTCTATCAATGTTCTTCATGGTGACCCGGCAGGCGACAGCGCTGTCCGTACGAACCCTCTCTCCAAGTCGTGATGGAGTACGTCTGGCAGTACTCTTTCACTGTTTCCTCGGCTCCGCGGAACTTCACTCGCTTGTTCCTCCAGTACAAACGTTCTAAGCAAGAACTTTACCAAACCAACACCAAAATTGTTTGGGACTTACCCCAAATTTGTTTGTGATGACTTTGAAGTAAAACAAAAAAACCCTCAAGCACATTATGGATTGAGGATCTTGAAATTGTGTAATTGTGTTATACATTTAAATGATTTCCTAACTTTTTGACGCACTATTTATTTTTTATTGTCTTTTATGACACTGTTGTTTTGGCAGTCTACTTGTACTGATATTTTGGCGTGTTTTGCAAATATCTAGTATCTATTCATTTTGATGATATAGAGTAGATGTATTGGATGTGAATACAGAAGCAAGTCGGTAATAGCTCAGTGTGGAGTAAGGGTGTTAAAGCGGCGTGATATTGTTAAACATACAAGTGTATTTACATGTATTATTGTTTACAATATGGAGAACTTATTTCCTACCATGTTTTATAACAGACACTGGTGTCTGGGCAGAGCAGTTGTGCTAAGGAATTGGATTACGGTAGCAAGTTCCAATAATGTACAGCACAGATTAGTAAAGTTTGCCGAGAGACGCATGCATTTGAAGTAGGGATAGAAAGCAGCACAGAATGTACGGCTATAGGCCCAGTCCTCACACACTAAGGACTGTCAGCACAGAATGTACGGCTATAGGCCCAGTCCTCACACACTAAGGACTGTCAGCACAGAATGTACGGCTATAGGCCCAGTCATCACACACTAAGGACTGTCAGCACAGAATGTACGGCTATAGGCCCAGTCCTCACACACTAAGGACTGTCAGCACAGAATGTACGGCTATAGGCCCAGTCATCACACACTAAGGACTGTCAGCACAGAATGTACGGCTATAGGCCCAGTCCTCACACACTAAGGACGGCTGCACAGAATGTACGGCTATAGGCCCAGTTCTCACACACTAAGGACGGTCAGCACAGAATCTACGGCTATAGGCCCAGTCCACACATACCATGGAAGGTCAAAAGAATTGAGTAGACAGAAGTAACACTCTGTTGTCCTTCATGTCTCATTATTTTGTAACTTAAGAACGTGTGTGTTGTATTACTGAGCGTACCTGTAGATCTTTGGTATATTTATTCAAATGGAACCAAGGAATGCATCTTTGTGCACACCATGCATACACAATGAATACACTATCAAGTAGATGGAATATGTTTGAGTATTACAAATAAATATTTAGCAGGAACAACGTATCAAGCCGAACAGATCGTTCTTGTTGGTTTGTCATGGTTTCCTCCCAATTCATGCATGAAGAGAAATCAGTTAAAAATCTGAACCAAAAAGTAACTCTAGCAAAATGTAACTCCATATAACAGTACTGTGATTTAGGAAGGTTGAACAACAGATTGTACGTTTTTTCTTTCACATTTTTATTTAGATCTCCGTTAAGCCTACGTCTCATTTCCTACCCGGGGCCCTGCTGGGCTTCTTGCGAACACGAAAAATTAATTTCTGTCAATAAATATGCACAAGGCATGCGCTGTTGAACTTTTTTGGTACGTTTTGTGTCTTGTTGTCTTCTATATCGTACTTTTCGTTCCCCCAAGCTACCCGGCCGGGCCCCTCTGTGGAAATGTGACGTTAGCCTTTAAGTTAGTATACACCTGTAACGTTACTACGCTTCTTGGAGTCCTTGAAATGAAATTTAAAAAAAAAAAAACTAAGAGAAACAAATGTACCAGTTTGTTTGTTTGTTTATTAGGGATCTCCATTAGTTACATTAAACCATTCTTCCTGGAGTCCTCTACACACAATCGAATAAAATACATGACAACAAATTATACAGATAATGTTGATCCGACAACTAGCATAAATCAATCATTAACATTCTTAACTTATCATATTATGCAATACATTGAATTACTCATAACGTCAATCAATCAATTCATCATTATCCTCATTCAATTAACATAAACAAAAACATTATTATCATATTGTATCATACATGTACATAATATTATCATATATTGGATATTGTGGAGGTCAGAGGTCATGAAATATACAGATGTCTTATAGTCAAGTTTACCACCATGAGCTGATAGGTGAGTTTTTATGTCTTTTATGTCTTTTCAATCTACGTCTAAACCTAAAAAAACACGAACAGCTGCTCTCCACATCATGTCCAGCTCCTGCACTAACGTTATAGAAAGTGGCACAACCCAAACTGATGACGTTTCGCGTAAGACGTCTCTGATCCTTGGCGGACAGCAGCAAGATTCTTAACCACATAACGTATCAGGCTAAAACAGACGACAAACTCACAAGTTTCCGGTTATAATGTTTTTTATTTACAAAGAAGCTTGTGGACAATTGCAAAACTGCACCCACCAAGAGCAAACGGCTGCCCAAGTTTTTTTGACACTATGTAGCTAATCGAGAAACTGCACCCAATGGGAGTGTATGGCTGTCCAGCTTTTTGTCAGTTTTAATCCCACAGAAAGGGAACATAACAGATATTAGACTGGCCAAAGTTGCGTAGATCACACTTGGATATTGCTATTACTTAGTACACAAAACCCATGATATGATATAACATGTTTATAGCATGTCTATAATCAGAGTCTTGGAAAGACAAAGGCATAAAGCCTCCACAGAAAAGTCAAGATGTTTCCTTCATCCCGTAATATTCAGTAGGGCAGGCAACTTCGTGAAAGCTCAAACTATTGCACAATGCGCGCATTTGTGTCTGCCATTCAAAATCATAATAAGTTTGCCTGTAGTTACATTTCTGAACATTCTTACCTATGTGGCACGCTGGGGCCGTACAGAGGCCGTACAGAGGTCGTACAGAGGTCTTACAGAGTCGTACAGAGGTCGTACAGAGGTCTTACAGAGGTCGTACAGAGGTCGTACATAAGTCGTACAGAGGTCGTACAGAGGTCGTACAGAGGCCGTACAGAGGTCGTACAGAGGCCGTACAGAGGCCGTACAGAGGCCGTACAGAGGTCGGTTCAGTACAGAGCAAGGAAAGGCCAGGCTGTTCCTGGGATAGGTGGTTACAAAGAGTAATTTTCGGATGAAAAGATTATGAGGTAATTCTGCAGGCACACGGAAGTTTTATCTTTAATCTTCTTTGAAATCTCGCAAGGAAGTCTAGAAGTCGAGTCCGGGAAGGATACTTCAGTACCCTAAATATTGTGTATAAACAGACTCCGCTGAGTCGGACTTTGCCGGAGTGTACTCCAAGTTAATGAAGGTGACATGTTTTCATGAATATTGTTTGCTTGGACCAAATGTTATGACTTGACTTGACTTGACTTTATGGAATATGAGTTTGAAAATTACATGGATGATGTCACCACAATCATCATTGCCGTTTACTAAAAGACGCTTTCTAATTGGTCGATTTCTGGTCGATTATTGTTCATTTGAATTAAGCAACCTCGTGCCACCATGACGTCAGCTTCAATCAACACGCCCACCTAAGCTAGACTAATTAAGCATTGTTTTCTCCAATCCGTTGCGTAACAGCCACACCGAGCTCGCATCTGGGAGAAAGCACAACTGCAGCAAGAAGTCTGAGGACAGCCCTTCGTGACGGTCTTTAATACCCGAACGTGCCAACTGAAGATATTCTTAGAGAAACGCGAGGTATGTATTTTATTTTTATTTTTTTAGGGTGGGTCGACTACTCTCTCTTCTCAGCCTGCGCTGAATTTGGTCTGGTCTTGTTTTATATGACTATTATACCAAAAGAAATCTTTACTATCATAGCAACAGAACTGTTAAGGATCATAGCAACAGAACTCGTGAACATCATGGCAACAGCGCTCTATAGGGTTATGACAACAGAACTCTATAGGATCATAGCGACAGAATTCTTCTAAGATCATTGCAACAAAACCGTTCATTAGAATTACATCAACGGACCTTTTTAGTATCAAAGAAAAATAACTATCAAGCATCATGGCAACACAAATCTTTACGATTATAGAAACAGAAATCTTAAGTATCCAAAAAAGAAACTTTTAAGGCTCATAGCAGCTTAACTACTAACGTTCTATTTGAAACAAAAGAAACGGACCTCTTTATGTTCTTTACCGTCATAGCAACAGAAACTTTATGCTTATAGATATAAAGACCGTACAAAACACAGACAGGCTTCGAACAGCATTTTGAATAAGCACAGAATGTTCGACCATAGGCCCGCTCCCCACACAAAAGAATTGAGTAGGTCCTTTAGAGCCAGAAGTGACAGCAGCGGTTTCCTTCATGTAGAATTGTTTTTGTTTTATTGAAAGATACATGTAATGATACAAATAAAGGGACGAGGACGAAGTGACGGCGGACTCAAGTTGCAACCAACTTATTTTAGCGCCGCATGCATGACGAGTATTCAGTTGAAAATCCTGCACAAAATGCCAACTGTTACAGTAATGCAATATATAGAAAAAGCATTATCAACACGCCTATCTACAGAAGGCTTTCCCCACTACGTTGCGCAACAGCCACACCGAGCTCTGCAGTTGGTCGATTTTTGGTCGAGCACCCTCGTGACGTCAGCTTCAGACAATCACCACGCCCATGTAAATAAGACTAATCAAACATTGTTTTTCCAAAAAACTGCACCTGCGAGGCTCTAGTGCAACAAGACTACTGAGGACAGCCCTTCGTGACTTCCTTTCCAGGAGAATACAAACTGTCAATAGGCTGCCCAGCTTGAGAGGTAAGTTGGGAGAAACGTAAGGTAAGTAATATATATATATTCAGAACTCAAATCACCTGGTGAAAAGCAATCCATTATGTCGTTATGAAGGCAACTGGAAGCTTCCAAAACGTTGCCGAGAAAATTTATAGCTGCAACATCGCTTTCAAATAACTTTCACTGGGCCACTTCACGAGAAATTAAAACTTTATAAAATGGGAATAGGGCATGTTCCTGACTAGCCGATTTTATTCCTTTGGATTCACTTTTTTTTCTTACTTAAAAAATCCTACTTTTGCCATGAATGAATCCCAAACGCTCATATTGTGACAAGACCATTAGATAATGCTCTTGTCTTCCCAATTGTTTAGATTGTCCTATTTATTATGTTAACACTTAAAATGTGCAATTTAATGCTCGAAATGTCAAACAGCCTAAAATGTTGACTGAGGAAAGGTTTCAAACTATATGAGAAAGTTTGTTTCTTTTTCGCTACTATTTTGCCACTCCGTTATCATCCTGCAACAATTTGAGAACCAAGGGATTAGATATGATGTGATTTGATCTTCTTATCTTGTCCACACGGCGCCGACATGAAAATGTTAATAAAAGAAAAACGAGTAAACAACCTCCATGTTAATGTATATATGCAAACAGCCAGCTTCAGACAATCAGCACAGTCATATCACTGATATCAGTAATATTCACCAGTATTGTAGCAGTTACTCAATCACTCAGGGATAGGATTTTAGAAATGGTCTGACGTTTTAATGAAACTCCTCTACCTTTCCTCAGTGACTCTGAGCAGATCTGTTGAAGAGCAAGTTTTATACCCATCCTATATTGATATTCAAAGGAGATGAAGACAAATATTGGATAGTCAAATAGGAAACAACAGTAAGGCTATGTCAAAACAAGGTTGATGCAAATTAGCTCAGGTATTTCAGGAAAGGACGGAGGCTACCTGGACGTCTGGTCGTTTCAAAAACGATATCCAGTTGCTTCTAAATTAGTAACTGCCGTTATGCGTATCGCATTGCCTGGATGTCCTAACTTAAGTTGACTAAACTAACTTAAGTTAATTAAGCTGTATCTGTTTGTCGCGCGTTTCATTCCGCTGCTAAATCACTCAGCCGCAGTGACGCCGCGAATGTGCTCTACAAGATCTCAACCAACATCGCAGCCACCACAATGTCACTCACTATGAGGGGCTGTCAGCTTCTTCTCGTGCTGAGAATAGCCTGGCATTCTACCCTCCGTTATCCCGAGTAGACTTTCGCCTGAACTGAACTTAGCGCCCCAACCAGGAGTCAGCAAATCATGGGCTTAACGAAAGAAAACGACACAAGAAATACAAAAAACTAAAAACATTATCTGTCCACGGATTTGATCCCGGAGTGTTGGTTTACCACGCGTGAATAATACCTCTAAGCCAGTGCTACAACATGTTACAAGCGTATGTTTTAACAGGTATACAAATGTATTGCGTTGCTTGAACACGTCCGTTCACCGTTGAATTTGCAAGATTCCAAGGTCCAATTTTCTGCAGATAACGTTTTTGTGTGAAAATTTATCAATCTAGTTCATTCCATGGCGGGCAACTTCTTCCTTGAGCGCCTGTTTGGTCGTCTCAGCTGCCATAGTATTGTCAAACTGCATGCCGAATGCCATTTTGTGTCCTGTGCGTTGATTGGTTCAGTTCTGCGTAGACCCGAGACAGTCCGCGACTTTGTCCCAATCAAAAAGCTGGAAACGCGGAGTATATGTTGACAGCTTCCTTTTTTTCTGAGTTCTAATTGGCTATTATCAAAGTCATTGGCTATTATCAAAGCCGATTGTGTTCTGTGCGTTGATAGGTTCACCTCTGACGTAAAACCAGAAACACCTTTGACTGTAAGCCAATCAAAAAGCTTGAAACGTGGAGTGCATGTTTACAGCTTCCATTTTTTCTGATTTCCGGTTGGAATATGCAAATATCTGAGAAAAAACTAAATGTTGGGCTTCGCCCACATAAATATTAGTTAGAACACCATGAGGATGAAGTCTAATGTATTGCCCCTTCTAAGATCCGCTCTACATGTGTATATTTGGTCAGTTTCTGGTCCATTAGTGTTTATTTGAGCACCTCCGCGTACTCGTGACGTCAGCTTCAATCAACACGCCCACCTAAGCTAGACTAATTAAACATTGTTTTCCCAACTCCGCTGCGTATCGGCCACGCCCAGCTCACATCTGGGAGGCACCAGTGCAACAGGAGGACTGAGCACAGCCCAGCATGACTTCCTCACCCAGAACAGAAGGTGGCTACTCGAGTTTCTGACCAGCATACGAGGTAGGTTTGGAGAAACTTAAGGTAAGAGTGTTTTCACGGAAATAAAATCACCTGGTGAAAAGTATTTTATTATGCTATAATGAAGGCAGCTGGAAGCGGACAAAACGTCGCGGAGAAAACCTTATGGCTGCATTTGTATCATGGACAGCAACATTACTTCAAATAACTAACGAAACTGATAAAGCTAGTCATAGAATCGAGCCTTTGACAGGTCCCAATCATTGAAAAATGCAAAATTATTGCTATAAAATGTGGGTAGGGCATGTTACCGACCAGCCTTCATATTCCTGCACCTCATATTGCGTCAGTTGCAACAATTCGGCTTCTTTGGATTCGTTCGTTTTTCTTAGTTGAAAAAAGAAAACAGTGAAAAAAGTTGTTTCTAATTTTTTAAGTTGTCCTTTTCATTGATACACTCAAACTCCAAGATGACTTTGGCTCCTGTCGAATGTGTCTGGTCTATAACAGGATGCCTGTTTCGTGTTTACCTCTTCACGCGCCCATTCCTTCATCACTTGAGCACCAAGGGATCAACCTGATGTGACCCAATCTCATCTGGTCTTAACTACGACGTTAAGATGTCAGAGAAAGAAAAACGAGTAAACAACCTCCATGTGAAATGTGAATAATCAAACAGCCAGATTCAGACCATTAACATAAGTCATAACCATATCAGTAAGACTATTCTAAAGCTTTGTCACACTACATTTCGGCACAGCAATGGTAACAAGTGTCCTGGCGCTCTCTCTAAGAAATGCTAATATTATATTATTCTTCTACATGTTTTGAGTTTGTACTGATTGATTGTTTTCATACAGTTTGCAAGTGTATGCTGATAACGTTTGATTTCTCTGCATGATCTGACTTTGTAGGGATGCGTTGTTTTTGTAGAGTGTGTATGCTAATAATGCTTCATTGTACGGATTGACTGTTTTTCTATAGTTTGTACGCTAATGTTTTATCACTGTTTAATTGTGTAAAGACTGTACTATTTTGTATGATGACATTACTGTTCTAGTTCTTCGCTATATGATAATGACATTTTTAGAAACTCTTATTACCTTCGCCAAGAAGATTAAATTTTTGGTTAAGGCCTCATGTTGTGTCCCTATATGCAGCTTATGACTCGAGAAGTTGTGTATGGATTTTAATGATATTTGGTATTTGAGTAGCGGTTGTGAAAAGGAAGGTCGTGTTTGAAAATGGTTGGCGTAGCCTTTTTCCGTCATTAGGGCCAAATGTGTGCGTCCGCTTTTTTAGTGTACAGTATAACTCGTGAAGCCTTGAATGGATCTTGATAATACTTAGTAGATGAATAGGGGTCATGAAAACGAAGGTCAAGTTCCATAATGGGCCCCTATCGACTCCCTAAGGTACTGCATCAAAACTCCTAATTTTGACATCTCGTGTTCTGGACATGACGTGGTCAAAATTTGTGGTAGATAACCCTTGGGGCAGAGAGTAAGTGTTGTAAGTTTGGGCAACCTAGCGGCTTTTTCGGAACTGCAGGCTCCGATTTTCTTTCAAACTTTGGACGAGAATAACTCGAGAACGTGTTGACGGGTCATCATAGTTTTTGGTATGTAGATATAATGGGTGTTGACTTGCATGATGCAATACTAATTATGCAAATCAACAGTTAATTTGCATAATTAAAGAGGAAAGTTCATATATCCATGCCAACAGCATATAACTCGAGAAGCTGTGTATGGATTTTCATGATATTTCATGTAATAAGTCTTATAACCTTCGCCAAGAACGTTATATTTTTGGTTAAGGCCTCATGTGTGTCCCTATATGCAGCTTATGACTCGGGAAGTTGTGTATGGATTTTAATGATATTTGGTATTTGAGTAGCAGTTGCGGAAAGAAAGGTCGAGTTCGAAAATGGTTGGCGTAGCATTTTTCGTCATGACGGTAGCGGGCTGAGTGTGCGTCCGTTTGTTTGTGGAATGCATAACTCGAAAAGCCTTTATAATATTTGGTAGGTGGGTAGGGGTAAAAAAACGAAGTTCAAGTTCGATATTGGGCCACTAGCGGCCTCTTAAGGTACTGCAATTTTTGACATCTCGTGCTCTGAACATGCTGTGGTCGTGATTTTTGAGTGGTAGACAGCCCTTTGGGCATAGAGTAATTGTTGTGTGTCTGGACCCCCTAGCGGCTTTGAACTGCAGGCACAGATTTCCTTTCAAACTTTGGACGAGAATAACTCAAGAACATATTGACGGATCGTCATGATTTTTGATATGTACATAGCCTACGTGATACCTAACATAATCTCATAATAATTATCATGCAAATCAACAGCTAATTTGCATAATCAATGAGGAAAGATCACAAATCCACTGCCCTGATAGGACTTTCAAACTTATGTAGCTGAGAAAGAGAGAAATGTCAATATATATTAATTACGCAAATGACAACCTCATTTGCATAATTAATGAGAAAATATTAACGTGTTGACGGATCGTCGTGATTTTTGGTATGTTGATAGCCTAAGTAATACTATACATAACGAAATATTCATAACACAAATCAACAGCTAATTTGCATGATTAATAAGGAAAGTTTATAAATCCACCGCAGTGCATGATAGAACTTCCAAATTTTTCACATATTTAACTGCGAAAGAGAGAAATGTCAATGACACTTGGCCAAAGCCCCCCATCTTCATTTACTGTTCGGCAAGGCCGGAGTCTGGTAGAGAAGAGACTACAAGATTTAAACAAAGCACTATGAAAGTTGCCCTGGAAAGTATCACAACAGTGTACATAATTTCATTGTCACCTTTGCCAAGAAGGTTATTTTTTTTGGTAGCGTTTGTGGGTTTGTGAGGAACGTTCATGCAGTCATTTGCTATTGGGTAGGTACTATTTAGTAATACATGAATAAGACGAAGGGATCTGTTCGTCGAACTCTAGTTTGTCTATCATATCGAATTTAACTTTTAATTTTGCTGTATGATAATAATCATGATTATATTCTTTCTACATAGTTAACCATCATTATTTTTCTGCTGTTTCAGTTGTACGATAACAATTATTGATGTTATTGTACCTAAGTATGTTTCTACCATGTACTTGCAATAAGTCTCCGGGTACGAACGTGCAACTGAACTTTCATTAACATTATTGTTTCATTTATTACCTTTGATATAAAGTCATATTTTGGTAACGTTTGTAGCTGTGTAACAGTGGTTTGGCAGCATAAGTCAAGCAGCTAGTCATTACAATAGCCATTCGTTATGAATTGTTATAACGTTTTGTCTGTGGTAAGGAGTTGCCTTATGATATAAATGGTTGTATTGTATTTAACTACAAACCCGGCATACAAGAGGGGAACAATGTGGCTTCACTGAAACTGATAACTCCAACAAGCACAGCAGCGTTAGTGGGAGAAACAATTCTTGCACATTGAAAAAGGTCAACGAATGTGAAAATATCATATACATTAGCAGAGAGGCCTTTTCATTGTTTTGCTCAGGTAACCAGACACCATGGGAAGAAAACTGCGACACCTGCTGATGTTCCTTCTCATCATCCTGAAGGAGCCCAACATGCAGGTAGCTGGGTGGTGGAGATCAAGTAAGGAAGCTAAAGCTGACCGCAGCTGCGCGCCATCATCAGCTCAGAAAACCGGCCGCAGCTGCGCACCACCGCGCTGCGAATGCCGTTATCTGGGCCTCACCAGGATCACTCTGAACCTCCCAGCATCCATCATGGAGTTGGATTTGGGAAAAAACCAGATAACAATGATTCAGAAAGGTGCATTTGCAAATCTACCCCAGCTACAAAAATTGTACCTGTACCATAACAAGATAACAATGATTCAGGAAGGTGCATTTGTAAATATACCCCAGCTGCAAGAGTTAAACCTGTCCTACAACAAGATAACAATGATTCAGGAAGATACATTTGTAAATCTACCAAAGCTACAAGTATTGAACCTGTCCCGCAACAAGATAACAATGATTCAGGAAGGTTCATTTATAAATCTTACCCGGCTGCAAAAGCTGTACCTGTCCAACAACCAGATAACATTAATTCAGCCTGGTACATTTGCAAATCTACCCGGGCTACTAGAGTTGTGGCTGTACAACAACCAGATAACAATGATTCAGGAAGGTGCATTTGTAAATCTACCCCAGCTGCAAAAGTTGGCCCTGTCCAGCAACCAGATAAGAATTATTCAGAAAAGTTCATTTGTAAATCTTACCCGGCTGCAAGAGTCGGACCTGTCCTTCAACCAGATAACATCAATTCAGCCGGGTGCGTTTGCAAATCTACCCGAACTACGAGAGTTGCACCTGACCCACAACAAGATAAAAATGATTCAGAAAGGTACATTTGTAAATCTACCCCAGCTACAAAAGCTGAGCCTTATGGACAACAAGTTGTCTGCCATTACCCCTTTAGCTTTCAGCTTGTTGCCCTCTAATCTAGACATACGACTTGTCGGAAACCCCTGGCAGTGTGACTGTAAGATGGTTCCCTTCAGGCTAGATTCGACAGAATTTCCTTTATTCAAAGACCAGATAACATGTGTCGAACCCGCTAACTTACGTGGACAGAAGCTTGCAGCTGTCAGTCCTGAAGAATTGTTATGTCCAGAGACAACCACATCAGTACTGCCTGTTGATGTTCAAGTAACCTTAAAGTTTAACAATTCTTACACAGGCACAACAGCTGACTCCACAGTCAAAAACAAGAAAGATAAAACAAGACCGACAATAGCTTCAACTCTTCAAAGCAACAGTTTCCATGCTGATACCCAGATAACATCTAATGACTATTACAACAGCACAACAGCAGATCTTAAAGGTAAAAAGGGCAAAACTGGAGCTACAGAAAGTCCAACCCTTCAAACCACTTCAGAAAAACTGGAAAGTAACACTTCCAAAGAATCTGTCCCCGGTTTTCCCATACCTGCTATCTATAGCACAGCAGCTGGCTCAACAGTAGGTCCTGTAGAAAAAAGAGCCAAAACTAGAGCAATAATAAGTCCAACTCTTCAAACCACTCCAGAAAAACCGGAAAGCGACACTTCCAAAGAATCTGTTTCCAGTTTTCCAAAACCTGCTCTCATTGGCTCTTTCTGTGGTTCAATAGCTGGCATTGCCCTGATCGGCACCGTCATTCTCACAATCTGGTGCAAGAGGAGGACCAAGAATCCCCCTCCTGGCTCTTCTTCAGGCCCTAATTCTAACATTGCCTTGCGTAGACTTAACATGACAGGTACTGTAGTGATCAATGGTCATTATTATCAGACAGGACAGGATCAGTCTCAGACCATCACTCAGTCGCACGCAAACACCACACCCGTTGTAGTGGCCAGTGGTCATGATCACCAGTATGAAGATAATGACCGACATACCAACTTAAGGCAGGGCCAGTCTCAGACCATCACTGACTCCAACACAAACACCGTAGCTACTGTAATGAGTGCTCATGATCACCAGTATGAAGATGTTGACAACCATCATAATCAGGCAGACCAGGGCCAGTCTCTGGTTAACACGAAACCTCTGAAAGTTGGAAACCTATCACATGACGAAGTGCTAGCTGCCTTAAAGCCAAACCCTATGTATGTAGGTGTGGGAGCACTACCAAACGGCCAAACATCTACAGCAGTGATCAGTGGTCAGGGTCAGACAGGGCAGGGACAGTCTCATACCATGGCTGAACACTACACAAACACCACAGCTGCTTGTGTAGTGACCAGTGGTCATGATCACCAGTATATACATGTTGACAACGACCATAATCAGACCGGGCATTGCCAGTCTCAGGCCACCAATGAATCCTTGGAGTCTAGAAATCTATCTTATGGTACAGGGCCGACCACCTCACAGCAGAATGCTCTGTACAAAGTTGTGGGCCAGTCTGAGGCCACCAATAAATCCATCCCAAACAGCACAGCTACTGTAGCGACCAGTGGACATGACCACAGGTATGAAGATATGACCCACTAGAAATGCCTACATTTGCTTGAGAGCAAATACAGCATATTTCAGCCATCTCTCTACCCTTCCAGTGCATTCCATATAAATTCGCACAATAGACCAGTCCAGAAATACTCAACTTGAAAACATGACATTTTGAATAAGAAACCCAGTCCAAAATTGACTTTTGAAAAAGGCTGCATTAAAGATGTAATTTTGAATCATCACCCGTCCAAAACTGAATTTGAACACACACACCCGCACCAGAATGTAATCTTCCTGTGATACCCCTATGCAAAGTGGAGCAGTTTGACATAATTACCAAAGTTATAAAATGAGTTTTAAGAAAAATGCCCTCCTCCGAGCAATAATGGACTATTCCAACACACCCTATGTAAAATTGCAAATTAGACCAGTCGAAAAATACTTCCACTAAAAGACTTACATAATCACGAAAGTCCAAAAATGAAGTACAAAAAAGAACCCCTCCGTGCAAGAATGGGCTCTTCCAGATAACACCAGGCTCGCTGATTGGCTGCCAAATCCTTTACAGAATATTGATTTATGCTAAGTGATTGGTTGCCTATCTAATCAAGTTATATAGACTTGATTAAATAGGCAACAACAGCCCTGCAGGTGCAGGCTTCAGGGGTCAACGACCTTGAGGTCATTGACCCCTCTGGCCATCGGAAAATGACCCAAAATATCCCCAAATATATCATTTTGAAGTGGTTTATGCCAAACATTATACGTGGGTCATTTGAATAAATATCTATTGCACCTCTTCACCAAACTTTAGGTCATTTGGTTGTTAAACCAGGGTACAGGAGCCAAAAGTGTACTTTTTTGGGGGGAAATGGCAAAAAATCACAAACTTAAGCATTTTCTTGTTATGTATGTTGCGTTACTTTCTGGCGTTTCTCTATCAATGTTCTTCATGGTGACAAGCGACAGCGCTGTCCGTACGAACCCTCCCCCCAAGTCGTGATGGAGTACGCCTGGCAATATTCTTTCACTATTTCCTCGGCTCCGCGAAACTTCACTCGCTTGTTCCTCCAGTACAAACGTTCTAAGCAAGAACTCGTTTTGCCTCTTTCACGGAAGCAAATCTCTATATCTTCGTCCAAAATCCACCTTTTCCCTAGCACTACATCGTTATGGAACAAACTTCCTCCTGATTGCTTCCCTGATGAGTAAAAAAATAAGCTTGTCAAGTTAAATATGAACAACCATTTGTCAGCACAATCCAGTACAGTACAGCAACTCAAAACATTCGAGTGGCTCCAATGAGCCTTGTTTTGTTTTGTTTGTGATGATATAATGGATCAACTAAACTTTACCAAACCAACACCAAAAGTGTTTGGGACTAACCCCAAATTGTTTGTGATGACTTTGAAGTAAAACAAA
>NC_049985.1:16223724-16227710 GCF_000003815.2 Branchiostoma floridae | reverse complement strand
GTTTATGTTGTTTATGTTAATAGCGCCGGAACCAGTTATGCTGCTTGATTTCTTTTATAGAGGACAAACTCAGAAGAAAGGCATACAACCTTCAAATGTGAAGAATGTGCAAAATCATGACAGGCTTTAAAGAGCATCGGAAAGCAGCGCAAAATGTACGGCTATAGGCCCAGTTCTCACACACTAAGGACTGTCAGCACAGAATGTACGGCTATAGGTCCAGTCCTCACACACTAAGGACTGTCAGCACAGAATGTACGGCTATAGGCCCAGTCCTCACACACTAAGGACTGTCAGCACAGAATGTACGGCTATAGGCCCAGTCCTCACACACTAATGACTGTCAGCACAGAATGTACGGCTATAGGTCCAGTCCTCACACACTAAGGACTGTCAGCACAGAATGTACGGCTATAGGCCCAGTCCTCACACACTAATGACTGTCAGCACAGAATGTACGGCTATAGGTCCAGTCCTCACACACTAAGGACTGTCAGCACAGAATGTACGGCTATAGGCCCAGTTCTCACACACTGAGGACTGTCAGCACAGAATGTACGGCTATAGGCCCAGTCCTCACACACTAAGGGCTGTCAGCACAGAATGTACGGCTATAGGTCCAGTCCTCACACACTAAGGACTGTCAGCACAGAATGTACGGCTATAGGCGCAGTCCTCACACACTAAGGACTGTCAGCACAGAATGTACGGCTATAGGTCCAGTCCTCACACACTGAGGACTGTCAGCACAGAATGTACGGCTATAGGTCCAGTCCTCAAACACTAAGGACTGTCAGCACAGAATGTACGGCTATAGGTCCAGTCCTCACACACTAAGGACTGTCAGCACAGAATGTACGGCTATAGGTCCAGTCCTCACACACTAAGGACTGTCAGCACAGAATGTACGGCTATAGGCCCAGTCCTCACATACATGTACCATGGATGGTCAAAAGAATTGAGTAGACAGAAGAAACACTCTGTTGTCCTTCATGTCTCATTATTTTGTAACTTTAGAACGCCTCCTGTATTACTAAGAACACCTGTAGACGTTTGATATATCTATTCAAATGGAACCAAGGAATGCGTCTTTGTGCGCACCATGCTAAAAATTAATACACTATCAAGTAGATAAAATATTTTTGAGTTTTACAAATTAATATTTAGCAGTAACAACGTATCAAGCCGAACAGATCGTTCTTGTTGGTTTGTCATCGTATCCTCCCAATTCATGCATGAAGAGAAATCAGTTAAAAATCTGAACCACAAAGTAACTCTAGCAAAATGTAACTCCATGTAACAGTACTGTGATTTAGGAAGGTTGACCAACAGATTGTACATTTTTTTCTTTCACATTTTTATTTAGATCTCCGTTAAGCCTACGTCACATTTCCTACCCGGGGCACTGCTGGGATTTTTGCGAACACGAAAAATTGATTTCTGTCATAAATATGCACAAGGCATGCGCTGTTCAACTTTTTTTGGTACGTTTTGTGTCTTGTTGTCTTCTATATCGTACTTTTCGTTCCCCCAAGCTGCCCGGCCGGGCCCCTTTGTGGAAATGTGACGTTAGCCTTTAAGTTAGTATACACGTGTAACGTTACTACGCTTCTTGGAGTCCTTGAAATGAAATTTAAAAAAAAACTAAGAGAAACAAATGTACCAGTCTACGTCTAAAGAATATTAACAGATGCCCTCCACATCATGTCCAGCTCCTGCACTAACGTTAGAGAAAGTGGCACAACCCAAACTGATGCTGTTTCGCGTAAGACGTCTCTGATACTCGGCGGACAGCAGCAAGATTTAAACACATAACGTATCAGGCTAAAACAGACGAAAAACTCACACGTTACCGGTTATAATGTTTTTATTTACAAAGAAGCTTGTGGACAATTGGAAAACTGCACTCGCTAAGAGCAAACGGCTGCCCAATTTTTTTGACACTATGTAGCTAATCGAGAAACTGCATCCAATGGGAATGTATGGCTGTCCAGCTTTTTGTCAGTTTTAATCCCACAGAAAGGGAACATAACAGATGTTAGACAGCCCAAAGTTGAGTAGATCACACTTGGTTAATGCTATCACGTAGTACACAAAAGCCATGATATGATATAACATGTTTATAGCATGTCTATAATCAGAGTCTTGGAAAGACAAAGGCATAAAGGCTCGTACAGAAAAGTCCAGATGCTTCCTTCATTCCGTAATATTCAGTAGGGCAGGCAACTTCGTGAAAGCTCAAACTATTGCACAATGCGCGCATTTGTGTCTGCCATTCAAAATCAGAATAAGTTTGCCTGTAGTTACATTTCTGAACATTCTTACCTATGTGGCGCACCGAGGCCGTACAGAGGCCGTACAGAGGTCGTACATAAGTCGTACAGAGGTCGTACAGAGGTCGTACATAAGTCGTACAGAGGTCGTACAGAGGTCGTACAGAGGCCGTACAGAGGTCGTACAGAGGTCGTACATAAGTCGCACAGAGGTCGTACAGAGATCGTACAGAGGCCGTACAGAGGTCGTACATAAGTCGTACAGAGGTCGTACAGAGATCGTACAGAGGCCGTACAGAGGTCGTACAGAGATCGTACAGAGGCCGTACAGAGGCCGTACAGAGGCCGTACAGAGGTCGGTTCAGTACAGCGCAAGGAAAGGCCAGGCTGTTCCCGGGATAGGTGGTTACAAAAAGTAATTTTTGGATGAAAAGATTATGAGGTAATTCTGCAGGCACACGGAAGTGTAATCTTTAATCTTCTTTGAAATCTCGCAAGTAAGTCCAGAAGTCGAGTCCGGGAAGGGTACTTCAGTACCCTAAATATAGTGTATAAACAGACTCCGCTGAGTCGGACTTTGCCGGAGTGTACTCCAAGTTAATGAAGGTGACATGTTTTCATGAATATTGTTTGCTTGGACCAAATGTTATGACTTGACTTGACTTGACTTTATGGAATATGAGTTTGAAAATTACATGGATGATGTCACCACAATCATCATTGCCGTTTACTAAAAGACACTTTCTAATTGGTCGATTTCTGGTCGATTATTGTTCATTTGAATTAATCACCCTCGTGCCACCATGACGTCAGCTTCAATCAACACGCCCACCTAAGCTAGACTAATTAAGCATTGTTTTCTCCAATCCGTTGCGTAACGGCCACACCGAGCTCGCATCTGGGAGGAGGCAGACCTGCAACAAGAAGTCTGAGGACAGCCCTTCATGACGGCCTTACCCAAAAAGTGGCGACTGAAGATATTCTACAGAGCTTCAGAAGTAAGTTTAGAGAAACGCGAGCTACGTATTTTATTGTTTTGTTATGGGGGGGGGGCACTACTCTCTCTTCGCAGCCTGGCGTTGAATTTGGTCTGGTCTGGTTTTATCTGACTATTATAGCAACAGAAATCTTTACTATCATAGCAACAGAACTGTTAAGGATAATAGCAACAGAACTCTTAAACATCATGGCAACAGAGCTCTTTAGGGTTATGGCAACAGAACTCTATAGGATCATAGCGACAGAATTCTTCTAAGATCATTGCAACAAAACGTTAAGAATCACATCAACGGACCTCTTTAGTATTATAGCTAAATAACTATCTAGCATCATGGCAACAGAAATCTTTACGCTCATAGAAACAGAAACCTTTAGTATCCAAGAAAGAAACTTTTAAGGCTCATAGCAACAGAACTCCTAACGTTCTTTTCTTTTATAAAAGCTCCTCACACAAAAGAATTGAGTAGGGCTTTTAGAGACAGAAGTAACGGCAACGTTTTCCTTCATGTAGCATTGTTTCTTTTTGTTTTATTGAAAGGTACATGTAATAATACAAATCAAGGGACTCAACCAACTTATTTTAGCGCCGCACTTATACAAGAATTTGAAATAATATATTTACGCAGGACATATAAATAAATATAATGATTACGGTAAGCGTGGGTGAACACCCCTGACGAGAAAATAAACAGAAATGATACTGATAACTGAGCT
>NC_049985.1:16221734-16223624 GCF_000003815.2 Branchiostoma floridae | reverse complement strand
TAACTTGTGTGGCCGTTATAATTTTACAATTGAAGTTAAAAGAACACAAAACACTTCCACATAAAATCACAATTTGTTTGGCATCGTTTGCAAGACTATTAAAATCAAATAAATGTTCAAGTATCCTAGAAAGCTTACCGAGTTGGACTGAGCGCTGGTAAGTATAAACTAGGGCAGTGCAATAGGTAATATGAAATCGTTTCGTGTGGACACCCGCAGCTGCAGGCTGGACTTGAGTAAAAAGACCATGATTCAAGCTGCAGGTGCCCATACGAAGTCTTGAAATGAGAATACAGGAGAGTCGAGAATCGAAGCTTAAATGGCTGAATTTGGGAGGGCGTGCTGATTTAGAATTCTTTTGAAAAATTAGCATTGTTGTTCTATCTTAAGTCACGACGTGTGCGCTGTATTAATGGTAGGAAAATGTCCCACAGCGGTCTTTTTCTTTAATTACTGCCGGGCACCCGATACTAACTCCGCCCACCAGTCTCGCTCCTTTCCCACGTGGCCCCTGACCTACTGGCTCACTGATTCTCTCTTCGGTTCTTCACACGCCCAGACGTCCCTACTGCTCTCTCCTCCATTTGATTACAGTGCCTGTGGATATCTGTATGAACACGACTAATGAATAAACTTAAAGAAAATGATTTCATTTCTTTGTTCAGCATATGTAGCAGGAATGGTGTATCAACAAGAACTAAATGGACGGAAGATCTCGTTTTTTCATAGCTTGTTTTCTTTAATTCATGCATGACGAGAATTCAGTTGAAAATCCTGCACAAAATGCCAACTATCAGAGTAATGTAGTATATGGAACATTATCAACACGCCCATCTAAATAAGGCTTTCCCTACTACGTTGCGCAGCAGCCACACCGAGCTCTGCAATTGGTCGATTTTTGGTCGAGCACCCTCGTGACGTCAGCTTGAGACAATCAGCACGCCCATGTAAGTAAGACTAATCAAACATTGTTTTTCCAACCTCATTGCGCCACAGCCACACCGAGCTCGCATCTGGGAGGCTCTAGTGGAACAAGAAGACTGAGGACAGCCTTTCGTGACTTCCTTTTCAAGAGAATACAAACTGTCAATAGGCTGCCCAGCTTGAGAGGTAAGTTTGGAGAAACGTCAAGTATGCATATTTTCAGAACTCAAATCACCTGGTGAAAAATGATCCATTATGTCGCTATGAAGGCAACTGGAAGCTACCAAAACGTTGCCGAGAAAACTTATAGCTACAACATCTCTTTCAAATAACTTTCACTGGGCCAAATCATTAGAGAGAGCACTTCACGAGAAATTCAAACTTTACAAAATGGGGATAAGGCATGTTCCCGACTAGCTGATTTTATTTCTTTGGATTCGCTCTTTTTTTTCTTACTTAAAAAAAATCCTACTTTTGCCATTTAGTATATGAATGAATCCCAAACGCTAATATTGTGACAAGACCATTACATAATGCTCTTGTCTTCCCAATTGTTAGATTGTCCTATTTATTGAAACACTTAAAATGTGCAATTTAATGCTCGAAATGTCAAACAGCCTAAAATGTTGAATGAGGAAAGGTTTCAAACTATATGAGAAAGTTTGTTTCTTTTTCGCTACTATTTCGCCACTCCGTTATCATCCTGCAACAATTTGAGAACCAAGGGATTAGATATGATGTGATTTAATCTTCTTATCTTGTCCACACGGCGCCGCCATGAAAATGTCAATGAAAGAAAAACGAGTAAACAACCTCCATGTTAATGTTAATATGCAAACAGCCAGCTTCAGACAATCAGCACAGTCATATCAGTAATATTCGGCAAGTAGCAGTTACTCAATCACTCATGGATAGGATTTGGGGAATGGTCTGACGTTTTATGAAACTCCTCTACCTTTTGTCAGT
>NC_049985.1:16220039-16221289 GCF_000003815.2 Branchiostoma floridae | reverse complement strand
AAGAAATACAAAACCATCTCAATCACATACAGAAGTGTGTCGAAAAGGGATCGTTTCTTTCAGCTTATTTTCCAGTAGTGGCATTAAAAACTTTGTGAAAGTACGAGTATATTTGGAGGAACCTGAAGCCCGTAAAATAAGCAAGGTCTTTTCGAAACCAATTGCAAAACAATAAAGAAATACCAAAAAACGACCAACCCCTCCATAAAAAAACAGTGATGAAATGTACGTACGGTATTGAGGTTAAATTTCCGAGTTTCTACTGTTTTGATACTTAAGAAGAGAGGATGTACTGAATATTGATTGCTCCGGCAAAAAGGTTATGAAATATTAGTTAGAACACCATGAGGATGAAGTCTAATGTATTTCACCTTCTAAGATCCGCTCTACAAGTATATATTTGGTCAGTTTCTGGTCCATTAGTGTTTATTTGAGCACCTCCGCGTGCTCGTGACGTCAGCTTCAGATAATCACCACGCCCACCTAAGCTAGACTAATTAAACATTGTTTTCCCCACTCCGCTGCGTAACGGTCACGCCAAGCTCACATCTGGGAGGCACCAGTGCAACACGAGGACTGAGCACAGCCCAGCATGACTTCCTCACCCAGAACAGAATGTGGTAACTCGAGTTTCTGACTAGCTTACGAGGTAGGTTTGAAGGAACTAATAAAATTACTTATAGAATCAAGCCAAAGTCCAGATAATTGAAAAAGGCACTTTTTACGCGAAATTCTCACTTAAAATGTGGCTTGGGCATATTTTTGAAATATCTTTCTTTACTCATTTTTCATAAATAAAAGGCATCAACGAAGGTAAGCATGGCAGATACAAAACTAGACACACGTGGTATCCCAAAAACAGAACATAAAAACCAGAACACAGTCTTGTACTGTAAACCCCATTGCTCATATTCACTTAACAGTCATATTTCTATTCAGGGTAGAGCATGTTACGCACCTCCTATTGCGTCAGTTTCACCAATTTGGATTCGTTCGTTTTTCTGAGTTGAAAAAAGAAACAAGTGAAGAAAGTTGTTTCCAATTCTTTCAGTTTTCTTTTCATTAATACAATCAAACTCTAAGGTTTTATGCTCGTATAGTGTTGACTTTGGCTCCTGTCGAATGTGCCTTGTCTATAACAGAATGCCTGTTTCGTGTTTACTGTCATTTCACGCGCCCACTCCTTCATCAATCGAGAACCAAGGGATTAAATTGACGTGCCCGAATCTGATCTGGTCTAAACTACGTCG
>NC_049985.1:16217412-16219471 GCF_000003815.2 Branchiostoma floridae | reverse complement strand
TATTAGTAAGTATGTTTCTACCATGCACAGCACCATCAACGGGAGAAACAGTTCTTGCACATTGAAAAAGTCCAACAAATGTGAAAATATCATATACTTTAGCAGAGGAGAATGTTCTTTGTTTTGCTCAGGTAACCAGACAACATGGGAAGAAAGCTGCGACACCTGCTGATGTTCCTTCTCATCATCCTTAAGGAGCCCAACATGCCAGACGCCGGCCGCACCTGCACACCATCATCGGTTCGCAGCTGCGCACCACCGCGCTGCTATAGCAGTTATCTGGGCCTCACCAGCATCCCTCTGAACCTTCCATCATCCATCACAGATTTATATTTGAACCATAACAATATAGCAATGATTCGGGAAGGTGCATTTGTAAATCTACCCCAGCTACAAAAGTTGTCCCTACACAAAAACCAGATAACAATGATTCAGGAAGGTGCATTTGTAAATCTACCCCAGCTACAAAAGTTGTCCCTGTCCTACAACCAGATAACATTGATTCAGGAAGGTACTTTTGTAAATCTGGCCCAGCTACAAGAGTTGAAACTGTCCCACAACAAGATAACAATGCTTCAGAACGGTGCATTTGTAAATCTACCCCAGCTAAAAACGTTGTTCCTGTCCTACAACAATATAGCAATGATTCGGGAAGGTGTATTTGTAAATGTACCACAGCTACAATATTTGAACCTATTCTCTAACCAGATAACAAAGATTCAGCCAGATGCATTTGCAAATCTACCAGGGCTACGAGTGTTGAGCCTGTCCCACAACAAGATAACAAAGATTAAGGAAGATGCATTTGCAAACCTATCCGGGCTACGAGTGTTGTGGCTAGGTAAAAACAAGATAACAACGATTAATCCAGGTATATTTGCAAATCTACCCTGGTTAGAAAAGTTGCACCTTTGGGGCAACCAGATAACATTGATTCAGGAAGGTACATTTGTAAATTTGGCCCAGCTACAAGAGTTGGACCTGTCCAACAACAAGATAACATTGATTCCGCCGGGTGCATTTGCAAAATTCACCTTGCTACAAGTGTTGTTGCTGACCAGCAACAAGATAACTTTGATTCAGAAAGGTACATTTGTAAATCTTACACGGCTACGAAAGTTGTCCCTATACTACAACCAGATAACAATGATTCAGCCAGGTGCATTTGCAAACCTACCAGGGCTACTAGAGTTGAACCTGTCCCGCAACAAGATAACAAAGATTAAGGAAGATGCATTTGCAAACCTATCCGGGCTACGAGAGTTATGGCTGGTCAACAACAAGATAACAACGATTAAGCCAGGTATATTTGCAAAAATACCCCAGCTACAAAAGTTGTACCTTACGAACAACAAGATGTCTGCCATTGCCCCTTTAGCTTTCAGCTTGTTGCCCTGTAATCTAGACATACATCTTGACAGGAACCCCTGGCAGTGTGACTGTAAGATGGTTCCCTTCAGGCTAGATTCGACAGAATTTCCTTCATTTAAAGACCAGATATTCTGTACGGAACCCGCTAACTTACGGGGACAGAAGCTTACAGATGTCAGTCCTGAAGATTTGGTATGTGCTGAGACAACCACATCAGTACTGCCTGTTGATGTTCAAGTAACCTTAAAGTTTAACAATTCTTACAAAGGCACAACAGCTGACTCCACAGTCAAAAACAAGAAAGATAAAACAAGACCGACAATAGCTTCAACTCTTCAAAGCAACAGTTTCCATGCTGATACCCAGATAACATCTAATGACTATTACAACAGCACAACAGCAGATCTTAAAGGTAAAAAGGGCAAAACTGGAGCTACAGAAAGTCCAACCCTTCAAACCACTTCAGAAAAACTGGAAAGTAACACTTCCTAAGAATCTGTCCCCGGTTTTCCCATACCTGCTATCTATAGCACAGCAGCTGGCTCAACAGTAGGTCCTGTAGAAAAAAGAGCCAAAACTAGAGCAATAATAAGTCCAACTCTTCAAACCACTCCAGAAAAACCGGAAAGCGACACTTCCAAAGAATCTGTTTCCAGTTTCCAAAACCTGTTCTCATTGGCTCTTTCTG
>NC_049985.1:16199516-16200856 GCF_000003815.2 Branchiostoma floridae | reverse complement strand
CTACGGGCCCTAGTCGCGGCCTAATAACTTGGACTTCCAAAATTTCAGAAAAAATGTGCGTTACTTTCAACACTTGAATATCATAGTAAGACACGCGGGCAAACGGTAGAAAATGATCTGAGGACCCAAAATTACTTTGGGACTTTTCTACAAACGAATGAAGGCTCACCTGGGGGTAACCGCTAACCGCTAAGCGAACCCTTCGGTAACCGCAAAAAAGCGACCCCTTACGATTGGACTTCCAAAATTTCAGAAAAAATGTGCGTTACTTTCAACACTTGAATATCATAGTAAGACACGCGGGCAAACGGTAGAAAATGATCTGAGGACCCAAAATTACTTTGGGACTTTTCTACAAACGAATGAAGGCTCACCTGGGGGTAACCGCTAACCGCTAAGCGAACCCTTCGGTAACCGCAAAAAAGCGACCCCTGACGACTGGACTTCCAAAATTTCAGAAAAAATGTGCGTTACTTTCAACACTTGAATATCATAGTAAGACACGCGGGCAAACGGTAGAAAATGATCTGAGGACCCAAAATTACTTTGGGACTTTTCTACAAACGAATGAAGGCTCACCTGGGGGTAACCGCTAACCGCTAAGCGAACCCTTCGGTAACCGCAAAAAAGCGACCCCTTACGATTGGACTTCCAAAATTTCAGAAAAAATGTGCGTTACTTTCAACACTTGAATATCATAGTAAGACACGCGGGCAAACGGTAGAAAATGATCTGAGGACCCAAAATTACTTTGGGACTTTTCTACAAACGAATGAAGGCTCACCTGGGGGTAACCGCTAAGCGAACCCTTCGGTAACCGCAAAAAAGCGACCCCTGACGATTGGACTTCCAAAATTTCAGAAAAAATGTGCGTTACTTTCAACACTTGAATATCATAGTAAGACACGCGGAAAATGATCTGAGGACCCAAAATTACTTTGGGACTTTTCTACAAACGAATGAAGGCTCACCTGGGGGTAACCGCTAACCGCTAAGCGAACCCTTCGGTAACCGCAAAAAAGCGACCCCTGACGATTGGACTTCCAAAATTTCAGAAAAAATGTGCGTTACTTTCAACACTTGAATATCATAGTAAGACACGCGGGCAAACGGTAGAAAATGATCTGAGGACCCAAAATTACTTTGGGACTTTTCTACAAACGAATGAAGGCTCACCTGGGGCTAACCGCTAAGCGAACCCTTCGGTAACCGCAAAAAAGCGACCCCTGACGATTGGACTTCCAAAATTTCAGAAAAAATGTGCGTTACTTTCAACACTTGAATATCATAGTAAGACACGCGGGCAAACGGTAGAAAATTATCTGAGGACCCAAAATTAC
>NC_049985.1:16163355-16171988 GCF_000003815.2 Branchiostoma floridae | reverse complement strand
AAAAAGAAAGAGAGATGAAACAGGTCCTGCAGACGCAGGCAGCTGCTGCTGCTACGATTGAGTTTTAATTTCTCTACAAACGAATGAATGTCACTGGGGGTACCGCTAACCGCTAAGCGAACCCTTCGGTAACCGCAAAAAAGCGACCCCTGACGATTGGACTTCCAAAATTTCAGAAAAAATGTGCTTTACTTTCAACACCTGAATATCATAGTAAGACACGCGGGCAATCGGTAGAAAATAATTTCAGGACCCAAATTTACTTTGGGACTTTTCTACAAACGAATGAAGGCTCACCTGGGGGTAACCGCTAACCGCTAAGCCAACCCTTCGGTAACCGCAAAAAAGCGATCCCTTACGATTGGACTTCCAAAATTTCGGACAAAGTGTGCGTTACTTTCAACACTTGAATATCATAGTAAGACACGAGGGCAAACGGTAGAAAATGATTTGAGGACCCAAAATTACTTTGGGACTTTTCTACAAACGAATGAAGGCTCACCTGGGGTAACCCCTAACCGCTAAGCGAACCCTTCGTTAACCGCAAAAAAGCGACCCCTTACGATTGGACTTCCAAAATTTCAGAAAAAATGTGCGTTACTTTCAACACTTGAATATCATAGTAAGACACGCGGGCAAACGGTAGAAAATGATTTGAGGACCCAAAATTACTTTGTGACTTTTCTACAAACGAATGAAGGATCACCTGGGGGTAACCGCTAAGCGAACCCTTCGGTAACCGGAAAAAAGCGATCCCTTACGATTGGACTTCCAAAATTTTAGACAAAGTGTGCGTTACCTTTAACACTTGAATATCATAGTAAGACACGCGGGCAAACGGTAGAAAATGATTTGAGGACCCAAAATTACTTTGGGACTTTTCTACAAACGAATGAAGGCTCACCTGGGGGTAACCGCTAACCGCTAAGCGAACCCTTCGGTAACCGCAAAAAGGCGAATCCTTACGATTGGAATTCCGGAATTACAAAAAAAGTGTGCGTTACTTTCAACACTTGAATATCATAGTTAAACCCGTTGGCAGAAGGTAGAAAGTTATTTGAGTACCAAAAATTACTTTGTTAGCTTTCTACAAATAAAGGCTTACCTGTGGGGTAACCGCTAACGCTAATTAGCGGTTACGTTGCGGTTACCTAAGGGGACCCTATAATCGAGAATATCTCGGCAACAAGTTTATTCTTTTTATGTTGTTTGTGGATTTTAATTCCCTACCAAGGGACCTTTCCAACGATACTAAACTTAACCCACCGGAAGATCGTTTAAGATCGCGGAAACTCCGACTCCGACCTCGATATGAACTGAGGCGCAGAAAGCCGTATAAAGTGCCAGTCAGCCGTACTGAGAGACATAGGAACTCGTTTGTGGCGAGGGTAGCGAGAGACTTACTAGACTTGGTCTGAGTCCCATGTCACTATTTGCAATATTGTCTGTTCCTATGTGCAATATCGTCCGCTTGCTGTATGTGTACCTGTACTCAGTTGTTTTGTAATTGGTATGTACGTCGTTAAGAGATTTAAATTAATCGATACACGAAATGTTTTTGAAAAAATATTCTACCTATCTCCTGACTTTAATTGCCAATGTGTTAGAATAATTAATATGTTATTATTGATATGTAATGATTTCCTTGTACAATCGACACAATTCAGTCTGATTGACTGCTAAGTTGATTAAATAAAGTTTGATTTGATTTGATATACGCGCGTAAGGGTTACTTAGCGGTTACGTAGCTTTTATCTAAGGGGACCCTATAATCGAGAATATCCTGACTTTAATTGCCAATGTGTTAGAATAATTAATATGTTATTATTGATATGTCATGATTTCCTTGTACAATCGACACAAGTCAGTCTGATTGACTGCTGAGTTGATTAAATAAAGTTTGATTTGATTTGATTTGATATACGCGCGCAAGTGTTACTTAGCGGTTACGTAGCCGTTATCTGAGGGGACCCTATAATCGAGAATATCTCGGCAACAAAGTACAATCTTTTAATGCGGTTTGTGGATTACAATTCCCTACCAATGGACTTTTCCAACGATATCAAAGTTAACCCGCCGGAAGATCGTTTAAGATTGCGGAAACTCCGACGTATATACGCGCGTAAGGGTTACTTAACGGTTACTTAACGGTTACCTAGCGGTTATCTAAGGGGACCCTATAATCGAGAATATCTCGGCAACAAAGTACAATCTTTTGATTAGGTTTGGGGATTACAATTCCGTACCAATTCCGAAATTCTGCCCTTTTACCATATTTGGAGCGCAGACCCAGGAGCTAGGCGTGGCCTATTAACTACGAAGGCCCACGAGTACGAGTACAACGTTCACCTGAAGTTTCTTGCTATGTTGCTCTTGAGCATTAGCGATAATAACAGAGTTCAACTGCTTGCATTGAAATTCCATGGTACTAACTAGTAGATGAAGATGGAAATGATTAAGTTTATTGCGTAATAAGGCGTCTTTGGTTGCTATATATATCAAACTTTACTCCTTTTTAACAAAAAGAAACATGCTTCGCCTTCCTATATTGTTTTCTGTGTATCAGAATTGCTCTAAGACCTATCTGAAGCCTTCGGATTGTTCTGACTTTTTCAGACAAGACTGAGACAGACTTGTCTGCACACACAGATAAACGCGAGACATACACATACACATACTGCTGATGACTTAGATTACAACATCGTTCTATATTCAATTCTGAAACATCGGAGTATCGTCATGCAACCACTTTGAAACATCTACAATCGCAATGTCAAAAGTATGTCCAAGTTAATAAAACTGATTGTCATAACTTAGATTCCTCCACTGGAGGATTGTAAGGCGAGACACTTTTAAAGGGCGGGCGAAGTATTTCAGAAGGACTTGAAAATTGGTTCGCCCTCCTGAAATTCGCAGAAACGTTTCACAATCACTTCTGAAATATCTTGAATCGCAATGTAAAAACTCATGTAGAGATGTCTGAGTTAAGGAAAGTTGTTGTTATGACGTATATCATTCCAGTTGAAAGATTGTGTGTGCGGGGGGGGGGCAGTTTTCATGGGCGGAACAAATATTCTAGTAGGGCCGCGAAAATTGTTCCACCCTCCTTAAGATCTGACGGAAATATTGGGGCGAACATGAAAATGTGGTGTAACATGACAGATGTAACCTTTATAAGGTAATCTGATAAACCAGTACCATGAATGTCTGATGCAACGTTAAATGCATTTTGCACAGATAACATTTAGATAGGGTAACGTAATATACTAGTCTATGTAAATCATGTGTTAATCATGTGCCCTCTCACAGAGATCGGGACTCATGTGCGTCGACAGAAATTCTAGGTAATATGTCAAAGGTAATTATAAAAGGCCGATAGAAAAAACAATCCTGGTATGTGTCGACCATTGTTCGATTTGCATAACAACGCCCAGACGGGTTTTGACTTCTTTTTCGAGGCGTTACCTTTGGCATATTAACCTAGAATTCCTGTCGCCGCGTCCTGATCTCTGTGAAAGGACTTATTATCAACGTCAACGTCAAGATGATTTTATTCATATTGATATTTAACAAATTGTAACCCACCTTCACATTTGTGTAGCACCTGAGGCGGTCACATGAAGATTCTTCTTCAAATTCCCACTTGAAATAACGAAAATCCTGGTGACGGTACTTCGTGTCCAAATGTGAAAAAAGAAACCAAAATCCACAACAGGCGCTGCATTCGTCGACTGGAAGTGGTATCCAAGTACATAGGCTACACGTAGAGCAACTTGATGCTACGCGACTTGTCGGTGGGTTTTGCAATTTGTCTGTCCACCATCTTGGATCTCTCGTACCCAGCTCACTGTGTGATAATCTAAACTGGACAAGAGAGGAGACGATGTCACGGTAACGCAGTGGTAGGCAAAAAAGCAGGTGTTTGGCAAAAGATTAATCAAAAAGTAATTTGATCTACTCATTTAAATATCAAGTTTTAATCCAATCTACTGACATTCATATCGTTCTACATTCTGAAAAATATTTTTTTAATTGCATGATAGTTATACATTCTACAGAATCTATTTGCTTATTTCGAAGCTGCTTTGAGCAATTTACGATGTTTGGTTGACAACTTTTTAAATTCATTTTTGGAAACGACCGAAAATTGATGCTCTCGTGGATGTCATCCATATAATCAAATCAACATGGCCTAACGTAAGGTAGCTAACGCATGGAACGCATGTGTTATGATCAATGTTAATTGGCCATTTCTTCTTCTTCTTCCATGCATGTACGTGTCCAACTTCATTTGGTGGAAGACTCAGGACACGGATTAGGACGAGGGTCTTTTGGCTTAAGACGCGGTGATCGCTTTTTGCTTTTGTTCGTTATGTTTGTGGGGGGGGGGGAGGGCGTTTGGCATAGCTCCTCAAGTGCAGGTGCGCTACAATTGGTATTTAACAAATTGTTACGAGGAAGCCACCCACCTCAAATATTTGTGTAGCTCCCAGTGTAGCGGCCAGTCCCGCAATCTTCTGTAGAATATCCCGCGGAATTAATCCCCATAAGACGAAAAACATTGCGAAAAACGAACAACGCATCCCAAATCCTTGACAAGCACCAGTGATTGACAATGTGTCTTCTTGCACGTGAAGTCTGATAATTTGATTATCAAAGTGCAGCCAATCAGCGAAGAGGAACGCTCAGTAGCTTAGCCATGTTGAATATTAAAGACGTCTGCCATTGGTCACCGTTTAAGGTCTTTTCCTCTGTCATCCAATTAGATAGCGCGTTTTGACTAGCATTAGTATCCCAAATCAAACCTGATTGGTTAAAAAAAAGGTGCCGCGATTCTTTGGGATATTTCCATATGAAGCGCATGCATTAGTTCACACCTTGCGCGCGTGCTGTCGACATGTCTGACAGTCTGAGTCTCTGAATTTACGAGACGGAAGTTGTTTTATCACTTACGGAAGTTGTTTTGTCACGTGAAGTATTTCTCGCCACATGTCACGTGAGCAGAATGAACGCGTAAAGATTTTGAAAGGGAGTATTAAACCTTGTTTTCTATTTTTCCGGATAATTATATCGTCCTATACAAGTACTCAATGATTCTCGCTTTTAGTGATTACTGCACAAATATGCGAAGTCATTGCTATCATTTTCGCGTGAGTGTTTTTTTTTTTGCGTTTGGTTGCTATTTTGGTACTCTCCGAGCAGAGGTTCGGCCCCGGCTATTTATATTTCTAACCAGCGATGGTACAGCTGAAGACCTAGCAAGAGTACAGATTATCAAGTGGATTTTCCACATCGGGTAGACATTGAAATACATCAGGGCTTAAATACAGAGAGCAGAGCAATAGAATAATAACATTGAAGCACTATGCTCATCATAATATCTTGTCGCCCGCTCAAGCACTATGCTGATCAATAGTACAAATGTAACAACTTGCAAGGAGATACAAAGAGGTGTCCTTTCCTTGAGTTTGTATAAACTCAAATCCTGTAAAATTTAACTCATTACTATTATTCACAAGTGCGTCTTTTTTCCAAATCGGTGAAAAAGTCGATGGTACCATCAATACAGCAAGCCTTAACAGTGTCTGTTTAATGTCCTAACTTTCACACAAGTGGTTTATAAGTCATAACTCTGAAAGCAAGATGAATTAACATCCATCTGTACACTGTACAGTGCATGTGTAGTATTATGATATGACCTTGACATTATCTTTCCTACAAGAACGTCAGAAATATATCTTCAGACATAAAGACTAGTAGCTATATGGTAACATGCGGCTTGCTATTCTGTGAAACATTTGATACACGTATACGACTGCAGCGGTCTCGTATATGGTCAATAATGCTTTAGATAAGAAAGTTTTTTTTTCAGAATTGGTAGACTTATGTTTGTTGTACACGTTCTTCCATGTACAGAAGCATTTGTTCGCCCAAGTGGACATGTTTGGAGCGGTCTGGTCCCTGGGCAGAGTATACGTCATGCCCCGGCACTTCCTGTGTCCGAGACACCAGTGTTCTTTCTGTCAGTCACGGCTCTCGGTTAAGGATAGCGGTTAGGACAAGAGTGCAAACGATCAGGAATATATCGATAACAAAACATCCGATTAAAAAGCGGTTTGCATCTTTCAATTAGGCACTAAGAGACCTTTCTAATGATATCAAGTTTGCCGGGCCGGAACTTAGCTTGAATAACAGAATAAAGGTATCGACGCCCCTACCCCTGGCTCTCAGCGTATGAACGCGCGTAGGTGCTAGTTAGCGGTTAGTTAATGGGGGGGGGGGGGCTATACTCGAGAATATCTCGGCAACAAAACATCCGATAAAAAACCGGTTTTCATCTTTCAATTAGGCACTAAGACCTTTCTAATGATATCAAGATTTGTTTTGAAACACCGCCTGTCATGGCACCGAGTAGGGTGATGAAAAGGAGCTAGCGGTTGCGCCTAAAGGAGCTAGCGGTTGACCCTAAACAGGGTCCGTATACTCAAGAATATATCGGAAAGGAAGTATTCAAACATTTTGCTGTTTTCATCCTTCAATTCCTTACTAAGGGACCTTTCCAACCATACCAAGTTTGCCAGGCCGAAACTTAAACCCTAAGTTTTAATCGCGACATTAAGTCATCACCTTACCCGGTGCCGTGACAGGCGGTGCGTCAAAAAAAAGAGCTAGCGGTTGCGCCCAAAGAGGGTCCATATATTCAAGAATATCTCAGGAAGAAAGTGTCCCCCGGGGGGGGGCTATACTCGAGAATATCTCGGCAACAAAACATCCGATAAAAAACCGGTTTTCATCTTTCAATTAGGCACTAAGACCTTTCTAATGATATCAAGATTTGTTTTGAAACACCGCCTGTCATGGCACCGAGTAGGGTGATGAAAAGGAGCTAGCGGTTGCGCCTAAAGAGGGTCCTTATACTCAAGAATATCTCGAGTCGAGAAGGAAGTATCCGAACATTTTGCGGTTTTCATCTTTCAATTCCTCACTAAGTGACCTTTCCAACCATACCAAGTGTGCCCGGCCTGAACTTAAACTCTAAGCTACAATCGCAGTTTTAAGTCACCACCCTACCCGGTGCCAAGACAGGCGGTGTTTCAAAAAAAGAAGCTAGCGGTCGCGCCCAAACAGGGTCCTTATACTCAAGAATATCTCGAGTCGAGAAGGAAGTATCCGAACATTTTGCGGTTTTCATCTTTCAATTCCTCACTAAGGGACCTTTCCAGCCATACCAAGTGTGCCAGGCCGGCATTTAAACTCTAAGCTACAATCACAGTCTTAAGTCATCACCCTACCCGGTGCCATGACAGGCGGTGTTTCAAAACAAGGAGCTAGCGGTTGACCCTAAACAGGGTCCGTATACTCAAGAATATATCGGAAAGGAAGTATTCAAACATTTTGCTGTTTTCATCCTTCAATTCCTTACTAAGGGACCTTTCCAACCATACCAAGTTTGCCAGGCCGAAACTTAAACCCTAAGTTTTAATCGCGACATTAAGTCATCACCTTACCCGGTGCCGTGACAGGCGGTGCGTCAAAAAAAAGAGCTAGCGGTTGCGCCCAAAGAGGGTCCATATATTCAAGAATATCTCAGGAAGAAAGTGTCCCCCGGGGGGGGGCTATACTCGAGAATATCTCGGCAACAAAACATCCGATAAAAAACCGGTTTTCATCTTTCAATTAGGCACTAAGACCTTTCTAATGATATCAAGATTTGTTTTGAAACACCGCCTGTCATGGCACCGAGTAGGGTGATGAAAAGGAGCTAGCGGTTGCGCCTAAAGAGGGTCCTTATACTCAAGAATATCTCGAGTCGAGAAGGAAGTATCCGAACATTTTGCGGTTTTCATCTTTCAATTCCTCACTAAGTGACCTTTCCAACCATACCAAGTGTGCCCGGCCTGAACTTAAACTCTAAGCTACAATCGCAGTTTTAAGTCACCACCCTACCCGGTGCCAAGACAGGCGGTGTTTCAAAAAAAGAAGCTAGCGGTCGCGCCCAAACAGGGTCCTTATACTCAAGAATATCTCGAGTCGAGAAGGAAGTATCCGAACATTTTGCGGTTTTCATCTTTCAATTCCTCACTAAGGGACCTTTCCAGCCATACCAAGTGTGCCAGGCCGGCATTTAAACTCTAAGCTACAATCACAGTCTTAAGTCATCACCCTACCCGGTGCCATGACAGGCGGTGTTTCAAAACAAGGAGCTAGCGGTTGACCCTAAACAGGGTCCGTATACTCAAGAATATATCGGAAAGGAAGTATTCAAACATTTTGCTGTTTTCATCCTTCAATTCCTTACTAAGGGACCTTTCCAACCATACCAAGTTTGCCAGGCCGAAACTTAAACCCTAAGTTTTAATCGCGACATTAAGTCATCACCTTACCCGGTGCCGTGACAGGCGGTGCGTCAAAAAAAAGAGCTAGCGGTTGCGCCCAAAGAGGGTCCATATATTCAAGAATATCTCAGGAAGAAAGTGTCCCCCGGGGGGGGGGCTATACTCGAGTCGAGAAGGAAGTATCCGAACATTTTGCGGTTTTCATCTTTCAATTCCTCACTAAGGGACCTTTCCAACCATACCAAGTGTGCCCGGCCTGAACTTAAACTCTAAGCTACAATCGCAGTTTTAAGTCAC
>NC_049985.1:16158487-16163255 GCF_000003815.2 Branchiostoma floridae | reverse complement strand
CTCAGATTCTCGAGAAGAAGTATTCCACATTTTGCGGTTTGCACCTTTCGATTCCTTGCTAAGTGACCTTTCCAACCATAGCAAACTTGCCAGGCCGGAACTTAAAGCCTGAGCTACAATCGCGTTATTAAGTCAGCCCCTACCCGGTGCCGTCACAGGCGGTGCTTAAAAAAAGACGGCTAGCGGTTACGCCTAAACAGGGTCTGTACCGTCAAGAATATCTCGAGAAGGAAGTATCCCAACATTTTGCGGTTTGCACCTTTCAATTCCTTGCTAAGTGACCTTTCCAACCATAGCAAACTTGCCAGGCCGGAACTTAAAGCCTGAGCTACAATCGCGTTATTAAGTCAGCCCCTACCCGGTGCCGTCACAGGCGGTGCTTAAAAAAAGACGGCTAGCGGTTACGCCTAAACAGGGTCTGTACCCTCAAGAATATCTCGAGAAGGAAGTATCCCAACATTTTGCGGTTTGCACCTTTCGATTCCTTGCTAAGTGACCTTTCCAACCATAGCAAACTTGCCAGGCCGGAACTTAAAGCCTGAGCTACAATCGCGTTATTAAGTCAGCCCCTACCCGGTGCCGTCACAGGCGGTGCTTAAAAAAAGACGGCTAGCGGTTACGCCTAAACAGGGTCTGTACCGTCAAGAATATCTCGAGAAGGAAGTATTCCAACATTTTGCGGTTTGCACCTTTCGATTCCTTGCTAAGTGACCTTTCCAACCATAGCAAACTTGCCAGGCCGGAACTTAAAGCCTGAGCTACAATCGCGTTATTAAGTCAGCCCCTACCCGGTGCCGTCACAGGCGGTGCTTAAAAAAAGACGGCTAGCGGTTACGCCTAAACAGGGTCTGTACCGTCAAGAATATCTCGAGAAGGAAGTATCCAACATTTTGCGGTTTGCACCTTTCGATTCCTTGCTAAGTGACCTTTCCAACCATAGCAAACTTGCCAGGCCGGAACTTAAAGCCTGAGCTACAATCGCGTTATTAAGTCAGCCCCTACCCGGTGCCGTCACAGGCGGTGCTTAAAAAAAGACGGCTAGCGGTTACGCCTAAACAGGGTCTGTACCGTCAAGAATATCTCGAGAAGGAAGTATTCCAACATTTTGCGGTTTGCACCTTTCGATTCCTTGCTAAGTGACCTTTCCAACCATAGCAAACTTGCCAGGCCGGAACTTAAAGCCTGAGCTACAATCGCGTTATTAAGTCAGCCCCTACCCGGTGCCGTCACAGGCGGTGCTTAAAAAAAGACGGCTAGCGGTTACGCCTAAACAGGGTCTGTACCGTCAAGAATATCTCGAGAAGGAAGTATTCCAACATTTTGCGGTTTGCACCTTTCGATTCCTTGCTAAGTGACCTTTCCAACCATAGCAAACTTGCCAGGCCGGAACTTAAAGCCTGAGCTACAATCGCGTTATTAAGTCAGCCCCTACCCGGTGCCGTCACAGGCGGTGCTTAAAAAAAGACGGCTAGCGGTTACGCCTAAACAGGGTCTGTACCGTCAAGAATATCTCGAGAAGGAAGTATTCCAACATTTTGCGGTTTGCACCTTTCGATTCCTTGCTAAGTGACCTTTCCAACCATAGCAAACTTGCCAGGCCGGAACTTAAAGCCTGAGCTACAATCGCGTTATTAAGTCAGCCCCTACCCGGTGCCGTCACAGGCGGTGCTTAAAAAAAGACGGCTAGCGGTTACGCCTAAACAGGGTCTGTACCGTCAAGAATATCTCGAGAAGGAAGTATTCCAACATTTTGCGGTTTGCACCTTTCGATTCCTTGCTAAGTGACCTTTCCAACCATAGCAAACTTGCCAGGCCGGAACTTAAAGCCTGAGCTACAATCGCGTTATTAAGTCAGCCCCTACCCGGTGCCGTCACAGGCGGTGCTTAAAAAAAGACGGCTAGCGGTTACGCCTAAACAGGGTCTGTACCGTCAAGAATATCTCGAGAAGGAAGTATTCCAACATTTTGCGGTTTGCACCTTTCGATTCCTTGCTAAGTGACCTTTCCAACCATAGCAAACTTGCCAGGCCGGAACTTAAAGCCTGAGCTACAATCGCGTTATTAAGTCAGCCCCTACCCGGTGCCGTCACAGGCGGTGCTTAAAAAAAGACGGCTAGCGGTTACGCCTAAACAGGGTCTGTACCGTCAAGAATATCTCGAGAAGGAAGTATCCCAACATTTTGCGGTTTGCACCTTTCGATTCCTTGCTAAGTGACCTTTCCAACCATAGCAAACTTGCCAGGCCGGAACTTAAAGCCTGAGCTACAATCGCGTTATTAAGTCAGCCCCTACCCGGTGCCGTCACAGGCGGTGCTTAAAAAAAGACGGCTAGCGGTTACGCCTAAACAGGGTCTGTACCGTCAAGAATATCTCGAGAAGGAAGTATCCCAACATTTTGCGGTTTGCACCTTTCGATTCCTTGCTAAGTGACCTTTCCAACCATAGCAAACTTGCCAGGCCGGAACTTAAAGCCTGAGCTACAATCGCGTTATTAAGTCAGCCCCTACCCGGTGCCGTCACAGGCGGTGCTTAAAAAAAGACGGCTAGCGGTTACGCCTAAACAGGGTCTGTACCGTCAAGAATATCTCGAGAAGGAAGTATTCCAACATTTTGCGGTTTGCACCTTTCGATTCCTTGCTAAGTGACCTTTCCAACCATAGCAAACTTGCCAGGCCGGAACTTAAAGCCTGAGCTACAATCGCGTTATTAAGTCAGCCCCTACCCGGTGCCGTCACAGGCGGTGCTGAAAAAAAGACGGCTAGCGGTTACGCCTAAACAGGGTCTGTACCGTCAAGAATATCTCGAGAAGGAAGTATCCCAACATTTTGCGGTTTGCACCTTTCGATTCCTTGCTAAGTGACCTTTCCAACCATAGCAAACTTGCCAGGCCGGAACTTAAAGCCTGAGCTACAATCGCGTTATTAAGTCAGCCCCTACCCGGTGCCGTCACAGGCGGTGCTTAAAAAAAGACGGCTAGCGGTTACGCCTAAACAGGGTCTGTACCGTCAAGAATATCTCGAGAAGGAAGTATCCCAACATTTTGCGGTTTGCACCTTTCGATGCCTTGCTAAGTGACCTTTCCAACCATAGCAAACTTGCCAGGCCGGAACTTAAAGCCTGAGCTACAATCGGGTTATTAAGTCAGCCCCTACCCGGTGCCGTCACAGGCGGTGCTTAAAAAAAGACGGCTAAGGGTTTACGCCTAAACCAGGTTTGGTACCTTCAAGAATATTTTCGAGAAGGAAGTATCCCCACCTTTTTGCGGTTTGCCCCTTTCGAATTCCTTGCTAAATGCCCTTTCCCAACCATAGCAAACCTTGCCAGGCCGGAACTTAAAGCCTGAGCCTCAATCGCGTTATAAGTCAGCCCCTACCCGGTGCCGTCACAGGCGGTGCTTAAAAAAAGACGGCTAGCGGTTACGCCTAAACAGGGTCTGTACCGTCAAGAATATCTCGAGAAGGAAGTATCCCAACATTTTGCGGTTTGCACCCTTCGATTCCTTGCTAAGTGACCTTTCCAACCATAGCAAACTTGCCAGGCCGGAACTTAAAGCCTGAGCTACAATCGCGTTATTAAGTCAGCCCCTACCCGGTGCCGTCACAGGCGGTGCTTAAAAAAAGACGGCTAGCGGTTACGCCTAAACAGGGTCTGTACCGTCAAGAATATCTCGAGAAGGAAGTATCCCAACATTTTGCGGTTTGCACCTTTCGATTTCTTGCTAAGTGACCTTTCCAACCATAGCAAACTTGCCAGGCCGGAACTTAAAGCCTGAGCTACAATCGCGTTATTAAGTCAGCCCCTACCCGGTGCCGTCACAGGCGGTGCTTAAAAAAAGACGGCTAGCGGTTACGCCTAAACAGGGTCTGTACCGTCAAGAATATCTCGAGAAGGAAGTATCCCAACATTTTGCAGTTTGCACCTTTCGATTCCTTGCTAAGTGACCTTTCCAACCATAGCAAACTTGCCAGGCCGGAACTTAAAGCCTAGAGCTTTAAGTCGCTAGGTGCCTAGAGCCCGTATACTAAAGAATATCTCGAGAAGGAAGTATCCAATGAGCTTGATTTTGAATGCTTCCCAGAAAAAAACACTTTTAAATAACCCCCGGCGGAGGTCACCACACTGCAGGCGACACACGGAAATAGCGGGAACAGGATTCGTGCGCGAAATTCTACCTAGTCAAACAAACATCGTAACCCATGTTATACCACCTCAAAACTTACGAATTCCTCTACTATTCACCACAGTTTCCGACTCGCTGACGCGCACAGAAAAAAATTCTATGGCTTTTCAAGAATTGCGACGTACTATTTTGTGCCCGACCTACGGGGTCGCCCATTAATACTGTGTTCTGCGACCATATACTTCACCCGTCGATCTTGACTGGTTTGGGTAGTAATGAGGTGCACACATAGGAGCGAGTGGGCGTGGTCTAAAAACTACGAAGGGCCAAACGTGCTTTGTGCACCCAAAATATCCCTGTATGTTAGGGCACATAGGTTGGCGACTGATACAGGATTTTGAAGCAGGCTGTGACAGAACCAACCACCGATAAGGATTTAAAACAGTATTTCTTCTACCAAGACAGTTGAACTTTGCAAGAGACGTACAAGATTGTTGTCCAAAATGCCCGACGAATTTAGCGATCGTACGACGATCGCGCAGATTTAATGTGACCGCGCCCTAACCCCACACCATTAGCGATGATCACTGAGTTCAACTCCCTGAATGAAAGTTGGATTGTACATAGATAGCCGATATGAAATTAGAC
>NC_049985.1:16138749-16158387 GCF_000003815.2 Branchiostoma floridae | reverse complement strand
CCGTAGGTCTGGTTTGGATCCATGGAGTGAAATATGGTATTCGGGAGGTTTCGGCTTCGTCTTCAAAAGGAATAGTTTATTTTCAAAGGCCCACTGCGTCCAAGCGTTTCACCATATATGGTAAAATGACCGTCGTTGACCCAACACATGGCCACACATGAAGACACTGTAATAGACTTATATAGAAAAAAATAGAATATAGACAGAGACAGGATATATACATAAAACATCTTCAGGTCAGACATTTTTGTGAAATAAGCAACACACACAAACACACACACACGCACGCACGCACACACACACACACACACACACACACACATAACGTTAACATATACATAACGTTAACATACTGTAGTGTATTAGTATCGTCCTACATTCATATCGTTCTACATTATGAAAAATGCTTTTAAATAATTGCATGATAGCTCTTATTTTGAAGCTGCTTTGTGTGATTTACGATGTATGGTTGAAAACATTTTTAAACATTCATTTTTGGAAACTGCCGAAAATTGATGCTCTCGTGGATGTCATCCATATAATCAAATCAACATGGCCTAACGTAAGGTAGCTAACGCCTGGAACGAATGTGTTATGATCAATGATAATTGCCCATTTCTTCTTCTTCTTCTTCCATGTGCGTGTCCAGTTTCATTTGGTCGAAGACTCAGGACACGGATTGGGACGAGGGTCTTTTTAAGACGCGGTGGTTGCTTCTTGCTTTTGTTCGTTATGTTTGTTTGTGTGTGTGTGTGGGGGGGGGGGGGGTGAGAGACGGGGAGCCTAGCTCCTCAAGTGCAGGGGCGCTACAATTGGTATTTAACAAATAGTAACGAGTTAGCCACCCACCTCAAACATTTGTGCAGCACCAGACGGTCAGTCCCGCAATCTTCCGTAGAATATCCCGCACGGAATTAATCCCAAAACGACGAAACATACGACGAAGATACAGCAACGCAATCCTTGACAAGCACCGGTCATTGACAATATATCTTCCTGCACGTGAAGTTTGATAATTTGATTATTAAACTGCAGCCAATCAGCGAAGAGGAACGCTCAGTAGCTTAGCCATGTTGAATATTAACAATGTCTGCCATTGTTCACCGATTAAGGTCTTTTCCTCTGTCATCCAATTAGATAGCGCGTTTTAAATTAGCCATTAGTATCCCCAATCAAAGTTGATTGGTTAAAAAAAAAGTCGCGTGATTCTTTGGGATATTTCCATATGAAGCGCTCCGGATTAAATCGCACGACCAGCTTGCTATTATTTAGGATTATTTGTCTTGCCGAATCTGAACTACTTACTGACAACAACAGATAATTCGTCAGATAGCAGAAAATATACTCAGGTAAGAGCAAATTCACTCAGTATACTAGAAGTTACTGTCCAAGATTACAAAGAAATCGTTGCTATATTTTACAGGGATTGTACATTATACATGATGGGGTGTACATGTTCCTCATATGATTTTTTAAAAATCTTTAGACCAAGAAAAAGTGCAATTTAGTTTTTGTACACCAACTATGCGTATGGTGTACGACCTCGACAATACAAGCCAACATTGGCTACTTGTTGATTGCTACAAAAATGATGTAACATTCTTCCACATTGTGTACCCCATATGTATAATGTACAATCCCTATAAACAATGTCATCAATGACTACAAGATTGATTGCAAAACAAAATAGGGGGGGCTGGTGAATCCTGTGATCTAATAAATTACGTCTCTGAGCTTTCAAACGTGATTTAGGTAATATTTTCCCCATGGTACAGCCCGTCCTTGGTGACCAACCTGAAACACTGGCCTCGATTCGGCCCTCGATTTGTTTCCGGCGTTTGTTCCATGACGAGGGTACATTTATGTATAAGTAGTACGGATAAACTTGTGGAAGGAGAGGTAAATAGCCTTATTTGAGGGGCAGACAGATATAACCTGTGCTGCGTGGTGACGGAAGGTGTCGACTCTGAGACTGTATGATTTGTACATGAAAAGATCTGTTTTAAATCTTCTTCAGGCCAGTTTACTTTCACACTCAAGTGAAAGTAAGAAGATTAAACAGGCTCTGAAAACTGCATTGTTGTAATAAACTGTACTATATGATATACAGTCAAGAGGGCACAGTCTAAAGTTGAAGATCCCCCTGGCTAAGTCGAGGTTGAGAGCTCAGGTTTTTAGCACAAGAGTGGCAAATAACTGGAACTCCCTGCCAGAGAAAGTAGTGAGCAGTAAGACAGTGAACGAATTCAAAAAACAGCTAGACAAACACTGGAGCCATCTGAAGTATGAGCATGCGTAGCCGATGACCTGAAGTGTCAAGATCAGTCCACTACAGGAGTCCACTCCTCCCTCGACTGAAGATGGTATGCAGGTATGCAGGTATGCAGTCAAATTAAACCTGCCAAAGCGACCACCCTTTCAAGCCGATCATCTGGTCATTACGACCGTTTTTTCTCGGTCCCGAAAATTTTCCTCGTTGACTTAAGAATTAAACTACCTTTTCAAGACGACCATCTGGCCAACGCGACCTCTACCGCCAAAAAGTGGAACCGCAGCGGACCAACTCACTGCCGATAACGACCGCGTCATTTTCAAGCTTGAAGTGTCATCGAATTTCGATGGTAATTAGCGCGATTTTGTTCCAAAATCGGCCAGTTTGCGCGGGTTTTGACAGCCATACTATATGTTTTGTTCCAAATAAAAATGGCGGCGGATGCACGTGGATGTGTCATTTGAGGTCTATTGGGCAGTCTAATGATGGGAGCAAATTTTGTAGCACGAAAATCAGAAACCAGTTATACTATGCCTCGGACGTGTTGTGAGTTCAAACCGACCATCTGTCCAAAACAACCGGTCCCTCAAGTGGTCGCCTTGAACAGGTTTGACTTAGTGATTTATGGATGACGCTATTTTCTACCAGATCACATCCTAAGTAAGAAACAACCAGCACGCCCATTTATGGCTGTTTACAAGTTGTTACTATTGGCTAGCCTCTACCAGGCGTCACAGGGCGCTGAAAAAACAGCTGTAGAATTCGGCTTAGATGACAATACAATAACAATAGTAACAATACATATATATCAAAATGCCAGAGGAGTTTAACCTGAGTACCATCCTCCGTATATTAAGGGACCGCTGGCTCGGATAGCAAGCAAAAGGATTTACTCTCCAAGCAGAGGTTGAGTCGCGGAAATATAGTAGTAATCGGAAAATCTCAACCTCTGCTTGGAGAGTAGAAAGGATTGACACATTGAGCCAGCGGTCACTACGAAGGTTATACTCGGGTTAATTAAAGAGAAGTATTAATGGCCGGGCGAGAAGGTCCCCTTATGATAGAAGTACCAACGTGGTAAACTATACTCCTCTGCCGGATACTGGTTATCCGTTTATTTCTGTACTTTGTTCTGCGACCTATGAAGCCTGGAACAGTGTAGCCAATCATAACAACTTACAAAAAGGCTTAGATATGCGTCCTTTCCTTTTCATGACAGAGAAAATAGTGTCGAAGCGTCGGGGTAAGGTCTTGTCGAAATAGGTTTGTTAGTTTGTTTGTTTTTGTTACCGTTACATCTCTGAAAAAAGTCGAAATCAACAATTATTGACTAGTGTTTCTCTTTAGTATTAGTGTGCAATATCGGAAGCCTTTCCGATAACTGTTATATCTTCTTTCTTTCATACTTTGTGCGATTCAACCTCCTTCAAATCCTTGGTTCAGTAGCAGGTTACATTTATTAAATGAAACACGATTCGGTGAGAATATAAAGCGTTACACATGACTTTATTCTACGATATTTTATCTAACAACAGATATAGGGAAATAGGCTAATTTACAAAGAGGCTTCGTAAAAATCCTACTTTCCGTGTTACACTTCAACGTCTTTACTTAACTTCTATAAGATTAGCAAATGAAAATTAAAACATGACATTTGGATAGAATATACGCGTGGAAAACAAGAAAACTACACTTTACAACAAACCTTTTCACTGTCTATCTTCTTACATTCATACATCATACGGAATCCTTCATGGTGTTTGATTTACTAGATAAACTAGGAACATCGATGAAACGTAGAGTGACCTTTTGGACATCATTTACTTCGAAGACAACTGAATCATGTCCATAGTAAGATAGGGCTACGTGCTTGAGTGATTGTAGCTTGTGACATGTAAACTATAATGATTATGGCTGTAGTGGTATCGCTTCATATCCAATGTTTTATACAAGAGTCATGTTTGTTGCTCATGTTGTTCATGTTCTTCTATGTACAGTAGAAATTTCTTCGCCAATTGGAGACCGTCTGGTCGTTCTTCAGAGTACACGTCATGCCCACATCACTTCTTGTGTCCTACAGACCAGTGTTGTATCTGACAGTCACGGCTGCAGTAGCGGGTCAGCTTGCACCGGCCACACAGCTTCAGGGTTTTCCTGTAGAAGATGTAACAGGTACAAATGCTGATCAGGGACTGAGTTAAATTCACAAAGAAATCTTTCGATCTTAAATTTAGATTGAAACATGTACATAGATCTACTTTTTTTGTGTCAATTGCAACATCTGCACGGAGGATGAGAAAAGTAATGTGCGAAGAAAAATTCATTAACCACGGAACCACTGTTAGCATAACCTACCTGTAGCCTGGTTTGCCACACTTTGGGTTGCAGCATCTCAACAGCTTGGTCTCGATTGCGTCTTGTACCAGCTTTACACTCTCTTCCACAGAGTCACAGTTTTCGACCTCTTTCCACAACCTAGAAAAATGTATGACTCAGTAAGGGAACGACATATCGATACATTTTCTACATATAGACTCCTTAAGTGCACTTATGGTCTAAAAAGTTTCACTGGCTTTTAATGGTGTATTGACATCAGACAAGCACACATGATACACACACACAAACACACAAACCATACCAAAAATTGTCTTCAGTCTGAATTGTCTTACAACGTTTCCTATTGGACATCTGAAATTGCCTCATTCATAGTTAGAGTATAAAAGACCTGTTTCTTCCAGATCACTTCAGTGTCACTGAGGAACACTGGCGGATTCCAGTTGAAACGTCTGACCGTTTCCAAAACCATATCCAGTTGCTTGAGTACCTACTTTTTGGTAAACAATACCTCAACAGTTTTTGCCGAGGTTACAATTGTTCCTTCTGTTCTAATGTAAATAAAATGTGTGACACTTGCCTCTGGGTCATATAACCATCTGTCAAATCAGGCCTTGCTCCAAACTCAATCAGTCGCCGAACTGTGTCGATATGTTTGTGGCGACATGCCACCATGATTGCTGTATCGTAGAAGCCGTCCTGTATGTCTACTGTTGCACCATGCTGCACCAGCATTTCAACTATCTCTGTATGCCCTAGGTTGGATTTGCGACACAAGAAATACTCATAAAGACATGCTGCCTTCCGCGAACATGTAACCACACGAATAAACACTCATCTGTGATGGTATAATCCAAACAAAAGTTGTAAAGTTTAAGCTTTGTTCCAACACAAAGAAAACCGTTAATCATGAATTTTAGTCGATCTGCTGCTCTGCCGCGGTATTACCTTTACGCACAGGATTGGAATCGACATGGATCCATGGATGGATGCATGGATCGGTGATTTTAACCAAGGAGGTTAAAAAAAGGAGAGACTTCCTATTGTTTCGATCTTTGCCGCGAGTGTGAATCACACCCAATCTGCATCTCGCCAGGCTAGCACGGGCCTTTGTTTACGAATCAGTTTCAACATCACTCGTCCAGGAAACATCGATTTGGGGCCGTGATTTTTGACCTCCTTGTTTTAACCAAACCCTTCTAATAGCCCTTCCATAGGTTTGATTACGCATTTGAGTCAGCGTGGCCGACCGGCCTAAGGTCTAAGCAATTTGCTTCTGCAGCCGTGGATTGTGGGTACGATCCCCACTTGTTACTATTTATTTGTCATGTAAATTATGAATTCTCCTTTTTTTATATAGAAGACAGACCGATTCAGTAATTCGAAGTTTAAAAACTCTTTTTTTTCATGTGATTTTGTTTAACATCCAGGCTTTTTTCCAAAATACGCACCGGCTAGCTTTTTTCGGAAGCTTTCTTGTTTAAATATTTTTTGGATTCCCATGATCCAAGAGCAGTCAATTACATCTTACCGTTAACATTTGGAAATATGGCGCTTAACGTTAACAGACAAGCATTTGTTTTACCTATTTTAAGCCTATTCTCTAAGCAGAGGTTGCGAAGATAGTACATGTAGCTATAGTGGTCGGGATTTTTACTGGCTCGCTTCCCTCACCTCTGCCGCAAAACGGAACGGATCAAACCCTTAAAGGGGAAGCGGGCCAGTAAAAACTACGACCCAACCTCTGCTTGGAGAATAGCATTGTGATTAACGTACCATTGGACGCTGCAGCATGAAGGGGAGCCGATGCGCCCATGGTTCTCTTCACCAAAGACGCCCCCTTGCGGAGCAGCAGTCTCACTATATCCACATGCCCCTTGAGACAAGCGATGAACAATGCCGTGCATGGTGGTAAGGTTGTGCTATCACCCGAGTTCCAGCCGTCAAACTGGTCAAAGTCAATGTCTGCACCTGTGATCCAAAACAACCCCATGATTTGGTACAAATGGATCCCACAATAGATATTTCATTTATTTCACATAATTTTGCAAGGAAGGCAAATATGAATCCAACATACTAGTACACGAATAGCGACAATCGTATTTCATACTTTCCAAGGCATTAGGTATTGCAACATAAGAAAGTGATCAGTACAGATTTATAATATCAACCCAAGGGTGTGATTCTCTACTCTCCTAGCAAATTGTCGGCCCCGGCTGTGTTTGATGTGTTTTACGCTTCTTCTTTTTCTGTCAGCTTTAAATTTTCGTTCACCTTCGTAGGTAGCGCGCTGTTCCCTAGCCGGCTATACTTCTCTGGTCGGCTTACTCATCTATCTGTTCAATTACTATGTTTTTCAAGCGACCCAGAGTCTGGTAGAGACTATGTAAATTGCCCGAATAGCACGGAGAAGATCAAAAGGTGTCACCAGTGCACTGTACTTCGCACATGCAGGCCCCGACTTCGCACTTGTGTGAAAATCCTTATTTGTGATTTACATATGAATAAGCGTCTTTTCAAACCCAACTCAAAGCGAAGTTATTTACTGCATTTCTGCAAGTCTGATTCCTCCTGTAAATGAAAATGAAAATGTGAAGTAAAACAAGATGTCACCGAAAGTAACCGACCCAAAATACCAGGCGAAAACTGATAAAAAACTGATAAAAAGAATTTAACGTTTAATACAGTAACTTTCCGTTTCTCCTGGCCTTATTATGCACCATGAGCCCATATGGCCGGCCACGTCTAGCGGAGAAAGAGATAGTTTTAAACTGTTTAGTGTCTCCGTGGCCTAATGCTGCTTGGCCATCTGGATCCAATTCCATCAATTTGATCTGTGGGCCTGATCGTGAGCTCGATCCCAGGGTCGGCTCGCCTCGGACATGTTGTAAGCTTGGCTTGCTTTCGTCTTTCGTAAAGGACGTAAAATGGACTGGAATCTAGGGTAGCCTTGATATCATAGAAAACTCCCTTTAATAGAGTTTGTCAGGCCAGGTAGGAACAATGTAGTTCTATTTTAGGCGCCTAAAATAGAACTACCTTGTTCCTACCTGGCCTGACAGGCTCTCTATGATATTAAGTGTACCCTAGATTACAGTCATTAGTCTAGAATTGAACCCATCTGTCTAGAACCAAACAAATAATGCCTAGTGCTATTGTAGTATACTTGGTTCGTCTTTACCAGCTTCCAATGCTGCGTTGACGCCCTCAGCTGATCCATTCAAAGCCGCAAACACTAGAAATCCATTCGCATTTTTCGCCATTTCGTTAGGACCACCGTTTCCGGACATCTGTGTATGTGTTCCCCACTGAGACTACTGAAGACACATGTGGTCACAAGTTGTTTGGTCACGTGAGTCGTTGTTTAGCCACGTGACCATATGTGAACGTATAGGTTTAGAAAAGAGAATTGAAAAGCTGGTTTTCCATCAGAAGGTTTTTCTTCTAAAGGATAAATTTATTTTCCTATTCATGCTTTTAGTGATTCATGATTCATTCACAAATATGCGAAAAAGGACGTGGGTGGGTGTGTCTCTTGCGTTTGGCTGCTTTGGACCGTTACATTTTGTTCAAGCAGAGGTTCGACCTGCAGATCGCTAGCTTTCTTTTGCTTGCTCTGGTGCTCTCTGAGAGCGGTAAATTGGCTATTCCGAAGGGTGTGCACAATGTTTGTATGCCTGTGTTTTTCTTTCCCTTTACAGTCCAACCGTTAGAACTTGTCATTATTCTGAAGATATACGTTATTTCTTACACCGGTGCACAGTAGGTTTCCTTTTATCTCCAAGCAGATCCTACGGTGCCATAAAATAGTATCAAAGCTGGCCAAGGAGTGTAGCCGGCCAAGGGAGTCAAACGGGCACCGGAGACGGTTGATACTATACATTACGCACCGTGGATCTGGTTCGAGATTAGGTTTCCTTCTCAATAGGATTTCCTGTTTATGCCTAGGTTACACATAGCCGAATTTGGCTCCCGACTCTCTCCCGACTATGGTTTAGGAATGATTCGGGAGCTAGTCGGCTGTAGTCGGCTGGCGTTCGGCTGAGTCGGATGGCGTTCGGCTGGCGTTCGGCTGAGTCGGCTGGTGTTCGGCTGCTCCATCCGAATGTTTTGAAATGTTCAAAACATTCGGCTCTGAACGGCAACTCTGGAATGGGTCGGTTGGTGGTCGGCTGGTGTTCGGCACGGTCGGCTAGTATTCGGTTGGTGTTCGGGAGTAAGTCAGCAGTCAAATTAAATCTTAACCACGCCATAAACATTGCTAATTTACTCCCAGATTGTTTCCAACTTACCAATGATTCACCCCAAGACCTTAGACAAATCTCTGCTAACTCATTCCCAAGCAAAAAGACTATTGCCAGAACGTAGACGAATCACTCCCGAACTTCACACGACCGACATCCAGCCAAAAGCAAAAAGACCCATAAATGCCGCACTGGAGCTATATGTGATCTAAATTTGATCTCTTAGTGATGTTTACAAATAGAACAAAGGACATTCTTGATTAAAAACGAAAATGAGCACTCTTTTGAAAATCGCTGATTATGTCTATTTCAAGTCGAAAAAGGTCGGCAATCGGTTGGGGATCAGTCAGGAGTGATTCGGCAGTCTGCGGCTAGAGGTCGGGATGGTTGGTGATAGGTTAGTTAGCATTTGGGACACAGTCGGGAGTAAGTCATTTACTGGTCGGGAGGTATTCTGGACATGTTCGGCACTAAAAAATAGGCGTGGCCTAAACTGGTCAGACTACTCCCGAACTACTGCCGACTTGGGTCGGCTAAGAGTCGGCTAGTGTTCGGGAGCCAAAGTCGGCTATGTGTAACCTAGGCATAAGTCATGTTCTTTCTCTATCTCTAACGTTACCTCTCCTCTATATATCTATACTTAGATAGATATTTATTCATTGAGGATTTCCGAACATTGCATGAAAGTTTATTTGGCTGCTTTTTAAACTGAAGTTTCAAAAAAAGAAGACAAGGATGCTAAGAGATGAGCAAAAACAGAAAGTTATTATATCTATGAGACATGTTTATGTTAGTTCAATAATTCATGGCAAAAAATCCAACTGAAAATAGCACAAGTGATCTTCTAAGCACAGGGATAATGACATCTTCACAAGCCTGACTACTTGGCTACTCGGTGCAACAAGCAATGGCATAGCTGACATGAACTTTGGACGTTATTATCTTACAAGGACACCAGAACCATGTCCTTAGACAGAATTGTGATACGGCTGTAGCGGTATCGGGTGCTCAATAATGCTTTACAAAGATTTTTTTTTTTACAAAAGTGGTCGAGTTATGTTTATTGTACATGTTCTTCCATATACAGAAGCATTTTTTCGCCCAGTTGGACATGTCTGGAGCGGTCTGGTCCCTGGACGGAGTAGCCTACTAGGCGTCATGCCCACAGCTGAAGGACTAGCAATAATACAAAGGGTAGACATTTAAATATATCCAAGGCTAATTGAATGCAAGAGAATGATAATGTTGAAGCTCTAGATAATGTTGAAGCACTAGGCAGACCAATGATACAAAATTTAAAGCAGACACGCACAGGTACCCCAGTGTCCTTTCCTTGGGAGACATTTGTCAAAAACCAAACCCCGTAAAATCTAATCCTTTACGAGCTTTATTTTTCCCATATTCATGAGAAAGTAGATGATACCATCAATACAACAAGCATTTCAGTGTTTGTTATATCTTCTTACGTTTAAACTTCGTGTGTATGTGTAGTACACCTTCAACGTGTTTACTTTTTTATAAGAGAACTCAAACAGATGACCTAAAGTATGAGCTTTTAGACATAATTTTCTTCAAAGACACCTTCATATCATTCGCAAGATAAGCGTAAGGTTTGGTAACGTACTGCTTGTTAATTTGTAAGTACTACATATCTGTAGCGGCATCGTGTGCTTAACTATTCTTCGAATAAGCAAGATTTATACAGAATTGGTAGTCTAAGAGTTCTGGATGTTGTTCTCCTAAGTACATACATAATTTTTGACCCAATTGGAAGTGGTCTGACCCCTCGATAGAGTACGCATCATTCCCACAGCACTTCTTGTGTCCGACAGACCAGTGTTGTTTCTGACAGTCACGGCTGCAGTAGCGGGTCAGCTTGCAACGGCCACATAGCTTCAGGGTTCCAGTTGACCTGTAGAAGATGTATAACAGGCACAGATCCTGTTCATTGACTAATAAGGAAATTCACAGAAATCTTTCGATCTCATTTTATAAGCTACAAAGAAATTAAAAGGAAACATTTGTGTCAATTGCAACATTTGTAGCCTGGGTTTACACAATCTCTCGCTGGCCGCCAGGTGCGCGATTATGGTCAGGCTACAAAATTTAGAAAAGTATAGTGCGAAAAAATCTATCAATGATGGAACCGTCAGCAGCAAAACCTACCTGTAGCCTGGTTTGCCACACTTAGGGTTGCAGCATCTCAACAGCTTGGTCTTCCTCGCCTCTTCTATCAGCTTCAGACTCTCTTCCGCAAAGTCATGACGAATTTCGGCTGTTACCGCTAACCTAATGAAAGATGTGACTCATAACAATATACATGCGTTTTATAGCACTCAGGGTCAAGAAAAAGTTACACATAGTCAATAACCGATCAATAGTTACACAGGCACATACATACATACATACAGGCTAAGACCCCTACAGACCATATTCACACTCAGAAAAACGATTTGAATAAAACATGTTATCCGAATAAGACGACCCGATTCGAATAAGTATCTGCAGTGAGAACGCCCCCAAATCACTTGGATTTCGTCGAAGTGAATCCTTCGCGATCCAACTCGGGGAGGTGAATAGAACTGGGGCAAGTGGATAGAACTGCGCTGCAGGGAGTCCCGATTCGTGCGATTCGGCAGTGTGAACGCGCAAGTGGATAGGATTCCGCTAATTCCGGTGTGTAACGTCATTCATCCGGGAACTTGGGGTCATACTTCGCATCGCGCGGGAAACACTGGCACGCAATGAGTGGAAAGAAAGGGAAATCTTCATCATTCGCCGAGTGGACACCGTAACAAACGAAGCTGCTAACTTCCATCTGGGGGTGAAAGGAGACACGGAAAAGGCTCGGGAACGTTCATAAAAACAGAGAGATTATAATATGAAGTGTAACAGTGGTGTTCAAGGACTGCTAAACCGAAGACGCCTAACGGCTTAAGCCTTTTGGCCGAACGGTTTGCACGTTCGATTTGTGATCCGGCTGCCCGGGTTCGGCGCGGGTTCGAATCCCGGGAGTCGGGGTGTTGTTTCTTTCTGTTCTTACTCGCCCCTCTGGTTGTTTCACTTAGGACTACAGCAAGTTACAGTTACAGGATACAGGTCTAGGATAATGATACAGAGATCTAAGTATATTTACAGAGAGAGCCGGTCTAACTAATAACTAGTACACAATCCAACAGAGGGACTAAGCCCTACCAAAGTACCTCACCTGAGTCCTTGGGGCACGAGACTGACTAAATCTCTTCATACAATCTCTAAGGTTAACTAGCATGACAATAGGATGTATAACTCCGCCCATCACAGGTAAGCTGGTTGGATGCTGTCGGCATCCAGCCAATCAGGGATTACCTAATATGCTAATGTCAGCTCCTCCTCATATGGTCTAGACGGTCATTACCTAATTATCTCATATGTCAAAGGTCATGGCCGTTACACTACCTCCCCCTCACCGAACATTTGTCCTCAAATGTTAAGATACCATAACATTACAAGGGAGGTGTAACAAAAATACAACAGGTTGATATAAAATAACAAAAGTGGGTACCATCAGTCATTTATCATTATTTAGCTCTCTGTGACCAATCAGACTGCTCTCACCAGCCATTGGTCGCTCACATTCCGCATATGGTCCATACAATACAAAAATTTCAGCATAGTACAGATATTCAGCATTATCTATATCTCTGTGACCAATCAGACTGCTCTCACCAGCCATTGGCCACTCACATTCTGCATATGGTCAATACAATACAAAAGTTCAGCATAATACAGATAAACATATACATAAGCAATGCGTACGCAATACATCAGCAATACATAAGCAATAATCATGTGGTTTTATTACACTGTGTCTGATACAGACAACAATTTACATGTGTGCTTCGCAAGAGACAAAATTCCAACGTGTACGGCGGTGGCAGGTGCATAGCAGACGACAAGGCGGCCAAACACACCAGAAGCAGAGAAGGCATGCAGAATCCCATGTATACTACCCGGTCAATCACTTAAACTTGTCCGTCGTTACCCGAATAAACACCTAAGTAACCTTAACACATACTCACTGGCATGGGGAGAGATTTACTGCTAATCACCTTTGAGATTAGATACTCAAATCCCCATCCAATTCCTCGAGAGATGGACACGCAGCACGCAGACGACACCAACAGGAGACTTGAGCTCGCCTACATTGGCTACGGCGTGAAAACAGAAAACGTGTATACCTACCCATCCTCTCAGCTCAGCTCCGGAGTTCCATCCGTACTTGATAACAAAAAAAAAAATCTTCATATAACCTTAACTTCCGGGGGACCTAGCCACGGTGATTTACAGGTGAAACAGGAACCAACACACAATCTACAACAACCAATGCACCAGCACACCCAGCCGAATGATTTGCACCATCAGAACCGCGAGACACGAAGTGGTCTGTCTTTGCTCAGCACAACTTAACAATAACACACTATGTTAAATCTATGTAATCCGAGTCAGAGTCCAACGCAAAGTCCTCCAGGTACGACGGTCTGCGGCGATGTCGTCGTGGTCTCGGGACGTCAGCAGCATGGCTCGTCGAAGTCCTCTCCTCTTCGCTGTCACTGGAGACGTCCGGATTCACAGCTGGTCGTCTCTCCCTCGGCGGAACAAGTGTCTTCGGGACGGACGCCTCGTCCTGGTCATCTTCATCGCCAGACTGCTGGTCGGAACCTGAAACGGAAGCAGAACAAGTGCCCTGGGAGGACTCTTCCCCGGACGTCACTGGATCCTCTGAAAGGGAAGGTTCTTGGCGCCGGTTACGGTTAGGGCGGGCAGGCCGACGGGGTCGGTCATTCCGCGGATCGTAATCCGGGTCGTCCTGGGTGGGAGAGAAGGGTATCATGTTCTCAAAACTCACACATACTACCTTCTGCTGTGCCCTCCCTCTCATGCCACGCACTTCGTAGACCTGATCGCTAATGCGGCGCAAGACCTCAAATGGGCCTTTAGTCTTTGGCGCCAATTTCCGCGCAAGCCCCGTTGGCACCTGTTTGTTCAGGATGAAGACGGTGTCGCCAATGTCATAGGGCTTGCCATGAATTTTCTTGTCATAGAGCTCCTTCTGTCTACATTGCTGTTGCTGTGTCTTCTCCTGTACAAGATTGAACACAGACGGTAGGCGGTTCCGTAATACCTCCACGTGTTCATGAACCTCACCGACGCTAGTAGGGATGCGCGCCATTACATGAATGGGAAGACGTGCCTCGCGACCGTGCATCAGGAAGTAGGGCGAGAACCCGGTTGTCGCGTGACAACTTGTATTATACGCGTACTTGACCGCGGGCAAGTGCTCATCCCAGTCGCGCTGGGTGGGCGACACGTAGGCGCGTAAGATATTTCCCATTGTCCTGTTGAAGCGCTCAACAAGACCGTCTGACTGGGGATGATACGGCGTCGTCCGAGTCTTATGAATTTGCATTAGCCGACAAAGGTCCTTCACCAACACAGAATCGAAATTCTTGCCCTGATCTGTGTGTAGAGACTGTGGAGGACCGTGGACGCAGATCCAACCTTTGTAGAAACATTTGGCTACAGACTCTGCCGTCTCATTCTCCATGGGGAAAATCTCAACCCACTTTGTGAAATAGTCTGTCGCGACCAAAATGTACTTATTGCCAGCACGCGACTTAGGAAGGGGGCCGACTATGTCCATGGCGACTCGGTGGTTTGGGAAACCGACTGCGCTAGGCTGCATGGGGGCTCTCTGTTTACGCCTGCCGCTCTTGGTCCGTATGCAGGTCTCACAACCTGACACGTGGGCAGTCACGTCGTGACGCATGCCGGGCCAGTAGAAAGCAGACCTAAGTTTATTAAGGGTCTTCTCTACGCCTAAGTGACCACCAAGCGGTTCGTCATGGACCATCTTAAGCACGCGAGGGACGAGCGTCCTTGGGAGCAGCAGTTGGAGCTGGGGTCCCAGGCCATCTTTCCTATCACAATTTCTGTACAGGACGCCGTCCCAGAATTCTAGACATGGCCAATCAGCATAGAGCGTGCGCTGTTCCCGGGTGAGCCTTTGGAGGCCGAGATTATCGGGTTTAGTGCCTCTTTGCACGTCCAATACGAGGCAAGCCAAAGTCGGGTCAGCACGCTGGGCTCGTCTAATCTCATTCTGAGACAAGGCAGGGATTGGGTTGAGCCCATCTGGATCAGCCTGCCGAGCTGCGAAAACCCTAACTGGCTCACTGTCCTCCGAGTCGCTTTTCTTGCACTGGGAACAGGGCCCTCTACTTAAACCGTCAGCGTTGCCATGGCTGGCTCCCGGCCTGTGCTCGATGTGGAACTTGTACGTGGCCAAACGCAATAACCAGCGCGCGTATTGACTTGATGGGTTTTTCATATTCATCAAGTACTGTAGTGCGCTGTGATCTGTTCGCAACAAGAACTCATCATCGCCTTGCAAGTAGCACTCGTGCTTTGTGATAAATTCTACCGCTGCTAGCATTTCGCGTCTATGCACGCAGTAGCGCTGCTCAACAGGCGTTAGAGAACGGCTGTAATATGCGATTACCCTCTCAAGACCGTCCTGCTTTTGGCTCAGCACTCCTCCAATACCAACATCAGATGCATCTGTGTCAACAATGAAGGGTTTTGAGAAGTCAGGATAGGCCAGGATAGGTGCCGACACTAAGTGCTGCTTGAGCTCGCGGAAAGCATTGTCGCATTCCTCTGTCCACTTGAAGCGAGTGTTTTTGCGCGTCAATGACGTTAGCGGTTTGGCCTTTTTGGCGAAATCTTGTATGAAACGCCTATAGTAGTTCGCAAAGCCCAGGAATTGTTGTACCTGACGCACAGTGCGCGGCGTAGGCCATTCTGCTGCAGCGCTAACCTTTTTGGGGTCGGTACGCACGCCTGTGCCTGAAATGACGTGGCCGAGGAACTCGACTTCAGTGACGAGGAACATGCACTTCTCAGGATTGAGCTTAAGATTCGCTTCGCGATAGCGCTGGAACACAGCCTCTAGGTTCGCAAGGTGGTTGGCAATTGCGTCATCGGAGTGAACGATAGTATCATCCAAGTATGCCATACACACATGAGGCTGTAGGCCACGCAACACGTTCTCCATTAACCTCGCAAAAGTAGAGGGAGCCGAACAGAGGCCGAACGGAAGCCGTTTGTATTGGAACAAGCCAAACGGGGTTGTAAATGCGGTCTTTTCCCTTGCCGCTTCCTCTAGAGGAACCTGCATATATGCCGCTCTTAAGTCTAACGTGGAGAACAGTTGGGAGCCTGACAGCGCATCAAGAGTGTCGTCTATGCGCGGCAATGGCCAAGACGATTTCTTGGTGACATTGTTCAAACCTCGGTAGTCAACACACATTCGCTTTGTACCGTCTTTTTTATTGACAAGCACAACGGGGGCCCCCCAAGGCGAGATTGATTCCTCTATGAAGCCTAATCGGGTCAGTTTATCCAATTCCTGACCAATTGTCTCCTTCGCCTGGGGAGAAACGCGCCGGGGCGGCAACCGAACCGGAGGGGCGTCACCAGTGTCAATTTGGTGAGTCGCTTTACTGGTCATGCCCATGTCTTCCTGGTTGCGTGAAAAGATATCCTCATACTTCACGAGGAGATCTAAAAGTTGCTCTTTGTGTGACCCGTCCGAAATGTGGCTTAGATCGAAAAGGGGCTCCAGTTCGGCCCGAACTTCTGCCCCTCTGGTTGTTTCAGAAGATATATCCGAAGGAATGGCGGGGCATGGAGTTGAGAAATCCCTCGACCAATGCAGAAATAAAGTGAATCTCACCGCCGACTACCACAAGATGTAGCGATTCATCTGTGAAACGCAATTTATGTTTTATTCAGATAAGACGGAGGGCGCACAAATCGGACGGGATTGCTGAAGAGCAGTGTGAACACAATTTTGGATGGGACAGAAAAATTTTTATTCTGATAAATGTTTTATTCGAATCGTTTCTCTGAGTGTTAAGCAAAGCAATACGACCATTTTTGATGGAGGTAACAATCGTTCATTCTATATTCTGATGAAAATGTTTGACACTTACTTCTGGCCTACGTGACCGTTGGTCAAATCAGGTCTTGCTCCGAGCTCAATCAGTCGCCGAACTGTGTCCACGTGGTTGTAGCGACATGCATTCATCAGTGGAGTCTCCTGGAAGCCGTCGGGGTCCTGTATGTCTAATGTTGCACCATGCTGCACCAGCAAGTCCACCACTTCTGTCTTTCCTGGGTTTGATTTGAGACACAAAAATATCATCTTATCAAGCACACGTTAGCATGAAAGCGTATCTGTGTTGGTAGATAAATCCATGATGAAGATTTCATGATTTTCCTCAACACAAGGAAAATAAGCGCGAGGTTACGATCAAGCAAAGGCTGCCTTCCACTGAGTAATACTTGTATGCATTTAGAAACACACATCCTTGCTATGGTTAACCTTGGTGTATTGGTGTATTAGGGTAGCCAGTAGGTGCCCAATCTGAGTAATAAGTAGGTGTTCACGTGCTCGAAGCACCTCCAACATGTGACCCCCATTTTACGTCCCTTCTGAAAGACAAATGCAATCCCTTACAACATGTCGGAGCTGAGCTGACCCTGGCATCTAAACGGATCCATGGAACTAGATCCAAATGGCCAAGCATACTAGAAACTATTTTACTATTCTGCAAATTATTAGTTTTTGGCGATGGCGATGAGGTCTGCATAAAGCTAAGGGCATAACCCGCCGTATACGTGATTTTTGTCCGTACGGATTTGGGGAGGCCAAGTCCGCCACGTTTTTTTCTGAAAACGTGGGGAAGAACAGGGAGGGAGTGCGTCAACGTGCGTCACTCTCGCGGTTGCTTAAGGCAATGAGTATGTAATGTGGTCTGCATGCCGTGAACGGTTGCGTGCATCGTTCGTCACGCAAGTGACGAGTTGTACGTGCTAATATCGTTCGATTGCCACGTAACTGTATGTAACTTGTCGTGAACAGTTCAAAATGAAAAGTCGTATCAACTTCTGTTTTTTGGCTTCGTTCGGTGTATATAACTGTCGAGAATTTGTTTCTAATGAACCTACCATTCATCGCTGCTGCGTGAAGGGGAGCCTTGGCCCCCATGGTTCTCTTCACCAAAGACGCTCCCTTGCGGAGCAGCAGCCTAACTAGTTCCAGTTGCCCAGTTCCACATCTCTCTTTGCTCAACAATGTTGGTGAGTACAGTACATTATCTGATTTACCAGCTTCCAATGCCCTTTTGACGCCTCCAATCCAGCCCTTCGCTGCCGCAGACAACAGCAATTTATTCGCATCAGTCTCCGCCATTCCGTTTACTGCCGCTGTCGGACACCTTTCCACGTGTGTGTTCTGACAAAGTGCGAGTTTGAACTGAAGACGCGTGAGAGGAAGCTGTTTGGTCATGTGACCTATTGTTTTGACACGTGATTTGTTGGAGGACTGTGTGAGAACGCAGAGAATTAGAGAGGATCTTCGGAAAAGAAGTATTGAAAGATCTTGAAAATCTGGGTTTTTATCCGTATAATTGTTGTTGTTGTTGTTTCTATACAAGTACCTGTTTTGCTTGTAGTTATTGATGGACAGATATGCGCAAACATTGCTCTCATTCGCATGTCGAGGTACTGTATGTGCTTCTTGCGTTTGGCTGCCATCTTGATTCTCTCCAAGTTTTGAGCAGAAGTTTGCAACGTAATTTTAGGCTTTTTTTATTGGGCTTTCTATATTGTGCTTTTTTCTTAATTTTCGCCATTTTGGCTGGCGGACTGCACATGAAAAAAAAAAAGTACACAATAGAATGCCCGACAAAAACGCCTAAAACACGCCCAAAAAACGACCGGGGCATGATACTTTTGCTTGAAGAATACTATCTTGGCTGCTTTTATGCTAAAAGATGGGCAAAAACCATTACATTTATGAGACGAAGGGTTACTTTATTACATAGCCTACAACAGCAAGGACAACGATCAATGACAGGAAGTCAAGTTGAAAGTGTAATCAAAAACTGTAATTCAGTGATATAATCAAGGAGCTGTTATCAATAAAAACTTCTTGATATAATTGACGAGGGTTGAGGGTTTGAGTGTATGGTTTGAAGTTTTGATTCCTGATATCATGACACATTTGTATCCTCCACTTTCCCACAGGATCAACGCGTTTATGTATGTCACTGGGAAAAATTGTAACTCAGTTGCCCCCCGGATCCCAGGAGTAAGCAAAGATAGCAGCCAAACGCGAGACGCACACACCCAGACGCGCGAATGATAGCTATATCTTAGCATATTTGTGCATCAATCACTAAAAACAAATCAGAACATGTATAAAAACAAATGTAATTAAACTATAAATGCTGTAGTGATAGAAAACTTCTTTTCTAAACATCTACGTTCTCATGCTGCTCATATGACTACAGTTTATGTGACAGAACACCTTCAGTTCGAACTCTGAGACATCGTCAAAACACGCGTAAAAGTGGGAACAGCGGCAGTTCTTATAAAGTTATACTATAACGGAATGGCGGAAAATGTGAATGAATTTCTGTTGTCTGCGGCTGATAATGACTCACTTGAAGGCGTTGAAGTGGCATTGGCAGCTGGTAAGTCGAACCAAGTCAACTGCTGGAATCGCTTGATAAACCTCCTTGCCTGGACCCCCCACCCCCCTTAGCCTACCAACAGTCAGGTTCTAACTCTGGGGTCTGCCGTATGTTCTTTGGGGGATGTTGGCCATAGTTAAGTGTATAAGCCCTGCCCTGGAAACAGTCTAGTCTCTACCAGACTCCGGATCGCTGGAAAAATCGT
>NC_049985.1:16105985-16138649 GCF_000003815.2 Branchiostoma floridae | reverse complement strand
AGGGAACAGCACGCGATCGCGACCTGTTCCCTGGCCGGTTATTATATTGCAATCCATACATAGTATGGATGCAATATATTGTTATATTGCAATCCATACATAGTATGGGATTGCAATATATTGTTTTTCCTGAGTTTCTCCTGTCAAATTCTTCAAATGGATTCAACTTTTTCATTTTTGGGCCAAATGAGCTGAAATTTGGCAAGGTGGTAGAAATAGCAAATACCCCCAGACGTTTTTTTCACTTTCTTGATAGAGGCCTTAGAATTTATGATATTTAGGGTTTTTGGTCATTTTTAGACAAAATATGTATATTTTGGGCCCCTGTGCCCTGGTATTACAAGCTAATGACCAGAAATTTGGTACAGAGGTGCATTGGACATATGAGCACAGAAAACTATCAACACTTTCTTCATAGATCACTTCAAAAATGAGTTATTTTAGGGTTTTTGGCCATTTTTGACTAGAAATGTATATTTTTGGCTCCTATGCCCTTGTATTAAAACCAAATGACCAGAAATTTGGTACATAGGTGCGTTTGACATATGACCACAGAACCCCATCAACGCTTTTTTCATTGTTTACTCCAAAAATGAGTTATTTTAGGGTTTTTGGCCATTTTTGACTAAAAATGTATATTTTTGGCTCCTATACCCTTATATGAAAACTTAATGACCTGAAATTTGGTACATAGGTGCATTGGACATATGAGCACAGGGTCCAATCAACACTTTCTTTATAGATCACTTTAAAAATGAGTTATTTTGGGTTTTTCGGCTATTTTTGACAAAAAATGTATACTTTTGGCTCCTATACCCTTGTATGAAAACCTAATGACCTGGAATTCGGCATGAAAGTGTGTCTGGCAAGTGCCCACAGTACTTCATTTTCACTTTGGGCATACAATACTTTAAATTGTTGAATTTTGGGATTTTTTGCCATTTACGGACTAAAAATGTTAAGTTTTGGCTCCTGTACCTATGTATGAAAACCAAATGGTCTGAAATTTGGTATGAAGGTGCGTATGTTATGTAGCCATAGGGCTCTATTCACACCTATGGTGTACATCAATCAAAAATTGTTAAATTTGGGATTGGCATGCATATGAAGATGGATTGCAATATGCTGTATTTGCTCCCAAGCAAATGTCGGCCTTTCTAGTTTTTCCTTTGGTTCTCCTGTCAAATTCTTCAAATGGATTCAACTTTTTCATTTTTGGGCCAAATGAGCTGAAATTAGGCAAGGTGGTAGAAATAGCAAATACCCCCAGACGTTTTTTTCACTTTCTTGATAGAGGCCTTAGAATTTATGATATTTAGGGTTTTTGGTCATTTTTAGACAAAATATGTATATTTTGGGCCCCTGTGCCCTGGTATTACAAGCTAATGACCCGAAATTTGGTACAGAGGTGCATTGTACATATGAGCACAGAAAACCATCAACACTTTCTTCATAGATCACTTCAAAAATGAGTTATTATAGGGTTTTTGGCCATTTTTAACTAGAAATGTATATTTTTGGCTCCTATGCCCTTGTATTAAAACCAAATGACCTGAAATTTGGTACATAGGTGCGTTTGACATATGACCACAGAACCCCATCAACGCTTTTTTCATTGTTTACTCCAAAAATTAGTTATTTTAGGGTTTTTCGGCCATTTTTGACTAAAAATGTATATTTTTGGCTCCTATACCCTTATATGAAAACTTAATTACTTGAAATTTGGTACATAGGTGCATTGGTCATATGAGCACAGGGTCCAATCAACACTTTCTTTATAGATCACTTTAAAAATGAGTCATTTTGGGTTTTTCGGCTATTTTTGACAAAAAATGTATACTTTTGGCTCCTATACCCTTGTATGAAAACCTAATGACCTGGAATTCGGCATGAAAGTGTGTCTGGCAAGTGCCCACAGTACTTCATTTTCACTTTGGGCATACAATACTTTAAATTGTTGAATTTTGGGATTTTTTGCCATTTACGGACTAAAAATGTTAAGTTTTGGCTCCTGTACCTATGTATGAAAACCAAATGGTCTGAAATTTGGTATGAAGGTGCGTATGTTATGTAGCCACAGGGCTCTATTCACACCTATGGTGTACATCAATCAAAAATTGTTAAATTTGGGATTGGCATGCACATGAAGATGGATTGCAATATGCTGTATTTGCTCCCAAGCAAATGTCGGCCTTTCTAGTATTCCTCTCTATTTGTTCCATTTCTACTATTTTCCAGCGATCCGGAGTCTGGTAGAGACTAGAAACAGTCTCAGACTGGCGATCAATGTCTATTCAGTTTATTACCTCCATGAAATTTCATGGACTGATGGAGGTTATATTTTCCACTAGCGTTTGTCTATCCATTGAAGGAGGTTAAAAATCCCTTTTTTTAAAACCTCCTTGGTCTATCTGTCTGTCTGTCTGTCAATAAGATAACTCAAGAACGGCTGGATGGATTGGTTTCATAATTGGTCTGTTAGTGGGGTGTGATGAAAACTGGAAAGTATGAGAATTTGGGCCCCCAAGCTGCTTCCGTTGGTACTGCAGCACAACTTCCGGTTTTGATAGATCTTGTGCTCTGAACATGCTATGGTCACGAATTGGATAGTGCCTGTGCTCAGAAATAAGTGACATAAGTTTGGGCCCCCTAGCGACTAGTCTGTCAACAAGATAACTCAAGAACGGCTGGGTGAATTTGCTGAAGAGAGTTCCGCGGCTTTGACCATTGAATCAGCACTGGAATACCAATGCAGAAGGTGAAGCTTTTGTCGACTTGTTACCTCATTTATTTAGGGTAGCAAGTGCAAGGAGCCATGCTAAAACTAGGATGGTGCCCAGGCTTACTCTTGTGCTGACTTCCTTCCTTGTAAAATAATATCAAGGACAGTATTGATGAAATTTTCCTTGTGATATTAATTTTATTTATTCATGGTCCACCAAACGCAGGTGCAGACATTGACTTTGATCAACTGGAGAACTGGAGACCAGGTGATGATGCAAGCTTACCACCATGCACGCCTTTGTATGTTGCTTGCCACAGAGGGCATATAAATGTAGTGAGACTGCTGCTCAGCAAGGGGGCCTCCGTGGTGAAGAGAACCATGGGGGGCATGGTTCCCCTTCATGAAGCAGCGTCCAATGGTTAGACTAAGGTTCCTTCGTAAAAAAAGGCTTGTCTGTTGTACGCTGATTGAAGTTCGAATCAGAAATCGATACGACTTTTCATTGCAAAACGTTCACAGTGACATAAATTTGAGTTAGCTTAGTAGCAGGAGCATTTATGTCAGCAATTTCCGAAGAGGATAACTCAATAAAAGAATGATGTTTATAATAATCATATGCACATTATGTAAACCAGTTTCTTAATTTATATCACCAATAAGGAAATTCTATCATTCCATTGTTTTCCATAAATGTAACACATGTAATTCATGGCAGGTGAGACAAAGTTGAAACCGATACCAGGCCTTGTAAAGGTTGTTTAATCCTGTTACCCACACCTCTCAGATCTCTTTCTGTAAATAAATAAATAAGTAAATAAGCAAACATGCAAATGTAAAACTGATTTGCATAATTTCTTTAATACAAACATGGCAAAACAACTTAATTGTTGGAATCGAATGATGGGAACTTATATTTGTGACGTGTGTTAGTACATCTACATGTGATTTTTTTTGCGTAATACATTGTGAACTGCAACGTTTCCTTGATATGTATTTCTTGTGTCGCAAATCCAACCTAGGGAAGACAGAAGTAGTGGAAATACTGGTGCATCATGGTGCAACATTAGATGTACGGGACAGCTTCAGGAACACTCCACTCATGGCTGCATGTGGCAACAACCATGTCGACACAGTTCAGCGACTGATTGAGTTTGGAGCAAGACCTGATTTGACCGATGGTTCTATAGCCAGAAAGTAAGTTTTACACATTTCTATCAGAATATGTTAGAATGAATATATGAAAAATGGAGGTATTATTTTGGATGTGTATGCCATTGTCTCTGTGTGTGTGTGTGTGTATCTGTGTTTCTAGACATTTGTTGATCGCGTGGTATAATGGGCAGCGCATTGGGCTCAGGCCCAAGAGGTCCTGAGTTTGAAGTAGTGTTCCCAGGATAGAATTCGAATGTGTCCCACATGTGTCATTTGCATAATTGCAATATTTCAAGGAGGTATAAGGTCTCTAAATGTAGCTGGACTGACTTGTCGACTTGTGTTTGTTTTTATCCACCGTTGTGTGTGTATGAGATGGTCTGTCTGTGTAACGTATATGTGCGCTACATGATTTAACAACTTTCTAGACCATAAGTACTCTAGAAAACACTTTATTTTGTTCCCTAAATGAGTCGCACCTTTCACTAGGTTGGGGATAGATGACTCTGCAGAAGACAGTTTTGAGCTGGTACCAGAGGTGAGGAACTCTGCAAAAGAGAGTATAAAGCTGGTACAAGAGGCAAGGAAGACTAAGCTGTTGAGATGCTGCAACCCTAAGTGTGGCAAACCAGGCTACAGGTAGGTTTTGTTGGTTATGCTTCCGTCGTTGTTATATTTTTCCTTACCATACTTCTCTCATCTTGTCTGCAAATCTTGAAATCAGGAGTCTTATAAAGACAGTGGGACCGCGTAGTGCAGTGGCAGCATGTTCGGCTCAGGACCAAGAGGTCTCAGGTTCGAATCCAGCTGCCATGCTACCGATCTTGTGCTCTTGGGAAAGACACTTTACACAACTTTCCTCGCTTTACTTAGGTGAAAATTTCTCTAAGTTTCTTCTTACAAACCAAAATGCTTTTTTTATTTACTTTTGACCCAGTCTCTGATCAACATTTGTATCTGTTATCTTATGTAGGAAAACCCTGAAGCTGTGTGGCCGGTGCAAGCTGACCCGCTACTGCAGCCGTGACTGTCAGATACAACACTGGTCTGTCGGACACAAGAAGTGCTGTGGACGGGACAAGTACATTGATGAGGAACCACACCCCATGCAAAAAGCGATGGCGTACTTGGTAGAAAATGACAAACAAAATGATTGTCATTTTTGTGTGAGTCATGTATGTAGTCAATCAGTCAGTACAGCTACAGCCACATGAAATGTAGTACAAAGTAGCAAACTGAATGTTACCAATCATTTAGCATATAGCTATAATGTATTTCTTAATAAGTATTAGCGGTGTATGTATGTATGCCATATAAGTATGGCGGTTGAATGTGTCTCAAAGCCACATCAGTGTTACAAATTTGTGTTAACATTAATGTTAGAAGATATAGCACAGATTGGAAACTTTGTATTGCTGGTAGTATCTACTTGCTCACAAATTTCAAAAAGGAGCAATCGTCTAGAAGTGTAAAAGGTCTTTGAAAAATGTTCCTCTAGGAAAGGATACAAGGGCACCTTGCAATTTGCTTCTATGGGTCATATGTTGCTACATGTTCATTGTTTATTATAGACAGCCTAGTGCTTCTACATTATTAGTCTATTGCAGTGCTCTCTTTATTTATCCTTTGATGTGACAAAATACCAACAGGAAAAGATAGAAGGATGCCTGTTTATGTATGCTAGCAAGTCGCTACTGTAGGCCATGTATTCCATTCTTCCATTAGTTGACATTAGCCTAAGAATCGATCATCTGATTCTCTTTGCTTTTTTGGAATAAACATGTTTTTAAGCACAATCCCTGCTTTTAGATGCACAAATATGCAAAGACACTTGTGTGTAACTTGCACTTGGCTGATATCTTAGCTACTTTTGAACATTGTTTTTTTTTCTTCAAGCAGATGTTAGATGGAGAGATTGTTGGATTTACAGGTGCCATAAGACAGTATCAAAGCTGGCCAAGGAGTATAGCCGGCCAAAGGGAATCTGCGATTTGTCAGGAGGGGTCAGCAACACTTGCTCTTCCCTGTTTTAGTGATGGCAGATTCCCTCCTTGGCCAACTTTGACACCATCTTACTGCACCAATCTGCTTGGAGATTAATGAAGGTAAACGATCTCTCTGTCCAACATCTGCTTGAAGAAAATACTAGTAGTCCACCATCAAACTGAAAATGTATAGAAGCGACTGTCTTGACACAAAGGTGATTATTTATTAACAGTTAATTGTTGCTAAAGGAGCTGTAGAATGAGAACTAGCCTGACTAAAATCGCGCCCCTAGCGGCTGGCTCTACAGTTGCCTCCGCCCTAGGAGGGGGTCAGTAACCCCTGTCAACGAGAGATTGTGTAAACACAGGCTAGTAGAATGAGAATGCACAAGTTCAGAAAAATAATAATAATGATAATACGATTACCTTGTTCAAGGGGCATTCCACTCCAGAGGCGAGTGTTATTTTCTGATAGATGATATTTTGGGATACTAATGGTCACTAATGCACCAGACTTTTCGCAAAGTTGGGTATCTAGAATATTTGTCTAGAGACCCAACTTTGGTCGGTCTCTAGAATATTAATGTTTGTCTTATCGACAATAATCCTTTTCTTAATCCAAGTACGAAACTACAATTTCATATGCCGTGTAAAACAATCACTTGAACACAATGAAAATACAGAACATATCCGTAGACCTCCTTCTTATCAAACATCATATTTTCGAAAATTCCAGTCCCACTGATGACAGATTCGTCTTCTCCTTTTTCAACCTCCTTGTTTCAGCTAAAGCTAAGGGCACAACCCGCTGTACCTGCAAGTACGTGCTGTCTACGTGCCAAAACGTGGGCAATCTTTTGGATCCGTAAGTAGTAAGTGCCGCCTCCGTAAAAACTCGTGGGAATCCGACGGATTTTGGAGCACACAGACACGCCGTAGAACTTTGCGTGCAGGCAAAACTTTGTGTGCCAACGGGCTGTGGATTCGCCACCCGTACGTGCCAGTACGGGCGACGTGCCTGCCCTGTACAGCTGAACGTTTTCAGAAAAACGTGGCGGACGTGGCCTCCCAAAAAAACACATACGACAAATTGCACGTACGGCGGGTTGTGCCCTTTAAACATTAAAACATTCCATGGCCCTCCTCGGCTAAAGAAATGTTTCAGTGACCCAGTGCAAAGCCCCTTCCACCAAATGTCATACAATCCATAAGAGCAAAAATGATAATATTCATGAGCCAAAAGTTACTTTATTACAATAATCCATGGTATAAACAGCATTTGATTACGTAGAAGTGCTATCCTTGGCACAGTAGTGGTTATTTATCAATAGACATGGCCGCTTAGATGTTGGGATGATACCATGGAATGACTCTACAGAGCATCATTATTGCGCGTTTGACACTTAGTACAATGTACATGCATTGAAACAAATGAAGAGAGCACTGTCATGCGTACACAATCCTTGACAAGACTGACCAATGGCCACAGTGTGCTACAAACAGACATAAAAAGGCGTACTTGTGACAAACAGAAGAATCTATTAGTGTCGGATTTTTATCGGAGCCGTTACGGAAACATCTTCTACAATTCCTGTCAAGTGTTTCTGTTTCACATAGGTGTGCAATACCGCAAAGGGGCATTTACATCAAGATCTTCTTACTTTCATACCTTGAGCGATTCATATCTCTGAAAACAATAGGAAGAGGTGACCATCAATTCTAGCACATCGTTTAGTAATCTCGAACCAGATCCACGGTGCGTAATGTATAGTATCAAACATCCGGTGCCCGTTTGACTCCCTTGGCCGGCTACACTCCTTGGCCAGCTTTGAAAACTATCTTATGGCACCGTAGGATCTGCTTGGAGATTAATCGTTTAGTCTTAGCCAAGGCTTAAAAAACATCCCACTTTCTTATGCTAAATTTGATATGGCTGTAGCGGCAACGCGTGATCAACAGGTCTTTGTGTGGAGTGATAAGCAATAACATGCAAACGGGTAAAAGATGCCCAACTTGTAAAAGTGTTTATTCTCCAAGCTGGGTTTAAGTCGAGGGACTAGTAGTGGCCGAGGATTCTTTAATGACTTGGTTAAAATGCACTTAAGCTCGGTTGCGATTTGCCATAAACAAAACCATATTTTGGAAGGGGGTTGGTCCTTCAAATTAGTGCCCACAGCACTTCTTGTGTCCGACAGACCAGTGTTGTATCTGACAGTCACGGCTGCAGTAGCGGGTCAGCTTGCATCTGGCACATAGCTTCAGGGTTTTCCTGTAGAGACACAAGCTATTTAGAGGACTGTGTAGAATTCAGAACAAAAATTAATTTGATTTCCTTCTGTAGGCTGTACAGCAAAGACATAGAAATATACTTTCTTTGGAGTCAAGAACAATATCTGCACATAGGACGGATGACAAAGCGAGACGAAGTGGAAATCAGATATCTGACGGTGGCTGAACCGTCATCAGCCACGTGCATCAGCAAAACCTACCTGTAGCCAGGTTTGCCACACTTAGGGTTGCAGCATCTCAGCAGCTTGGACTTCCTCGCCTCTTGTAGCAGCTTTACACTCTCTGACACAGAGTGTTTTTCGTCGTCTATCCCAAACCTACGTGGTGAAAGGTGTGACTCATTTTTTAGGGAAATTGCCGGAACAGTACAAAACATGCATCATGCACACAAGGCGACGAGTCAGCCCAGCTTTACTTTAAAGTTTGTCAACATAGAAATAATCATTCATTCGTCATTCATTGAATCTATAGATAGTCTGGTGGAAGGATGGATGTGGAACTTGCCTCGAGGCTTTAAGACCGTCGGTCAAGTCAGGTCTCGCTCCAAGCTCAATCAGTCGTCGAACTGTGCCGACTTCGTTGCTGTCAGCGGCACCCATGAGTGGAGTGTCCTGGAAGCCGTCCCGTACGTCTAATGTTGCACCATGCTGCACCAACAGTTCCACTATCTCTGTCCACCCTAGGTTGGATTTGAGACAAAAGAAATGCATATAAAGCAAAGGTTGCCTTCCACGAAGTAATACTCCGGTAGCATATATACACACTCCTAGGTCGGCTTCACTCCCCTGCCAGCTTTTCACACTATCTTATGCTACACTACGATCTGCTTGGAGATTAGTTACCCTACTTCGGGAGCGGACCAAAACGAACAAGGCTGGACTCCAGGCCACGAAGATCTGGAAATTGAAGTGTTTTTTTTTAATAATTATAGTGCCAAGTAAAATCCTTGAAAATCATCTGGTAGAGATTTTTAGTCAGAACAGAAGGAGCAGGTAGGGTCTAAGCTTTCCAATTTTGGTCAAAATTTGTTAAATTCATCAGGTCAAGGACGTTTTATGAAATCAGTTTAGTTGACGTGCGGAAGAATTTGAGGTGTTGGGTCTTTCGGGTTGAATAAGGAGAAATTGGGGGCTCAAAGGTGAGATTTCTTCTATAGCGGCGGGCTCGAGTCCTCGGAGTTTGAGCTGGTTGATACTGTTTTATGTTTGTTAAGATGACCCTTGTGACTTTCTGGTGGAGAAATTGAGGTTACGTACTTTTGTGGAACCGAACCTTATTTAGGTGTAAGTGTGGCATTCACAGACCTACCTTCGGCGGCTGCAGCATGAAGAGGGGCGTTTCTATGAAAAACCCTCTTCTGCACAGATGCCCCCTTGCGGAGCAGCAGTCTCACTACATCCACATGCCCCATCGCGGAAGCCATGAACAATGCTGTAGATGAGCCAGAGCTAGGGCCAAGCTGATTGAAGTCAATGTCTGCACCTACGGTTGGTGATTTAGTTTAAAATCAGATTCACCGTGGTCCTTCCCATTTGCCACAGCAAGATCTGCTTGGAGATTAGAATTTTCCCACCATTTTGAATTTACGCGCAAGTAGATATGGAATAAATAGAGGAGTAAGCCGGCCAGAAGAGTACATTTCTACGGTTTCTCCATCAGCCTATGGAGTCTGGTAGAGACTATTTCAGACAAGGAGGCAGAGTATCGCGGCCGCGGGACATCCGCAGCGCAGGATTCCATTGCGGTGCACACGTGACCAACAGTGACCCCTTGCGCGAAAATTCAAAATGGCGGGAAAATTCTTCGTCATGCTGCTGCAGATTATCATTATAATTGCTTGCAAACAAGCATGCATTGTCCGATAGACGAGACGCAGAGTACGTCCTCAACAAATGATGAGGCCCACATAGACGGGAAAATCTGGAATTGAACTCGGCGAGAGGTCAAACCCAGGAATACTCTAAATACAGACGGTACTGTGCACAGATGCTGGTCTGTTTACACTTCCAGTGGCCAGCTTAGCGGGGCGCTCGGCAAGAACTAACAAAATAAATTGAGTCCAGGACTCAGGAGAGCCAAATAAAAACAAAGGACAAAATAGAAAGCCCCGCCATTTCATAATGAAAACACGCAAAAAAAAAACACAGCCGGAGCCGAATCTTTAAATTATTGGAGGGCTTTGCACGCGTACTGTGATAGTATGATACTTATGGGAACAGAAAATACAATAATTTACATTATATACAGTATATGTCACGGAAACACACGACTCGAAGAAAGATCAAGAAATAATAGTCAACGTCTTGGTTAGACTTACCAGCTTTCAATGATGCTTCAACGCGTTGAACCGAGCCATTGAAGGTGGCATACATCAGATCTTTATTCGCATTATCGTTCGCCATACCGTCTATAATTTTAATTTAAACTAGAAAGGCCGACATTTGCTTGAGAGCAAATACAGCATATTTCAGCCATCTCCCTCCTCATGTAACAATAGACTGTTCCAAAATCACTCATGTGCAAAAATGGAACACTTCTGCTTAAAATGACTTCTAACTACTAATCACACTTATGAGCAAAAATGAATCTTACAAAAACCCCTTCAAGAATGGACTCAAAAAAATAGACGACTCCAAAAACACTTCCGCTAAGAAATGGAATTTGGAATCATCAGCCGTCCAAAACCATATTTGCAAAAAATCCCCCCTCTGTGCAAGAATCGACTCTTCCTGTTATACCCCTATGTAAAGTGGAGCGATCCAAAAATATATCAGCTAAAATAGTCAGCGAAGTCCACAAAATGAATTTTAAAAAAATACCCCCTTCGTCGTAGAATGGAATCTCCCAGCTCACCCTGTTTGAAATTGCACAATAGACAAGTCCAGAAATACTCACAGTACATGGCCTTTGCATAAGAAGCAACCCAGTCCAAAACTGAATTTAAAAAAAAGTCCCCCGTGCATGAATGGGCTCTTCCAGATAAAACAAGGCTTGCTGATTGGCTGCCGAATCCTCCTCATGTACAGTCTTCAGGTGGGGGTAAACTTCCATCTAACAAATGGAATTCGGAATCATCACCCATGTCCAAAACTGATTTTTTTAAAATCCCCCCCTATGTGCAAAAATGGACTGTCCCAGTAGTAGTCTTATGTCAAGTGGCTCAGTGCGAAAACACTTCCGCTAAAAAAATTGGCATTATCAACAAAGTCTAAAAGTAAATTTTAAAATACACCCCCTGTCCAACAATGGACTCTTCCAGCAAAATAAGCTCGCTCATTGGCTGGCCATTAATTGGATTTACCTTGTCCACCAACCACCTGGATGTCTATGGACTAGGTAGGTAGGTAGATAATTGGATCTACCTGGCACACCTGTGGCCCTGACACACCAGAATGACCTAGAGGTCGTTGACCTCGGCACTCCAACCTTACCTATCCTAAACTCTCCCACAAAAACCTCCTTAAGGAGCCATTTTGAAGTGATTTATACTACATATTATACATGGATCCTTTGAATAAGTATCTAGGGCACCTCTGTGCCAAATTTCAGGTCATTTGGATGTAATACCATGGTACAGGGGGCCAAAATATACAGTCTTGGTCCAAAAGTTGCAATAAAACCTCAATAAAATCATTTAAGGAGCAGATATGAAAAAAATAAAAAAAACACATTTGGGTATTGGCCCACTCTACCCTTGTGCCAAATTTCAAGTCATTTGGTCCAGAAACGGCGGAGATGAATCGCTTTGAAAATTTGACAGGAGAAAGAAAGAAAGAAAGAAACATTACGAATACAATATATTTCACCATACCTATGGTATGGCTGAAATATAAATAGGAGATCCGATAGAAACCAAAAACTTGGGACTGTCCTTGTTGACACGTCTCGCGCGTGCTGTCAGAAACGTGTGAAGTATATCACGTGACCCATCGTTTTGCCACGTGAACATGACCAAATGTGAACGAGAAAAGTTCACAAAAATAATACCGATAACCTATTTTTCTCTATTTGTAGTCGTTGGGAAGAATTCTGTCCTTAAAAAAATTCCCCTTCATGCGAAAGTATGTGATGGCATTGCAATCATTCGATCGCATATGGGGGTGTTTGGTCTTTCCACTTGGTTGCAATCTTTACAGTTTACGTACTGTAAATATAGCCTGACTAAAATCGCGCTCCTAGCGGCCGGCCATACAATTGCCGCCACCCTAGGTCATTAACCTCAGCCAGGCTACATTACTCAAGCAGAGGTTTGGCAGGGAGATCGATCAGCTGCCTTCTTCCAACTTGTCTCGGTTGTGATAGATGTCAGAAAGTGGGCCAACCTACTCTCCAAACATATCCTATGGTGACATATGAGGGTCTGCAAGGGGGGGTCTTGGTAACGCTTAACGGTAAATTCAGGAGGCCCGGTAACGCTTAACGGTAAATTCAGAATAAGTAATACAAACCATAACAGTAACATTGACGTGCATTCCTATTCATACAACGATAGAGTAGTTATATCAATGGGTGAAAATACATTGTGAGAAGCAAAAGGTGCCCGGAACCCGAAGGAATAACAGGGACAATGTCCATGACATCTGTAAATTGTCCCGGCCCGCCACAGAATTGTTTCAGCACATGGAGCACCGAAGGCGCGACGCATTCCAGGGATTTTTTAAAACCAAGACCCTCTTAAATGCTATTTCCTGCATTTTTGGCAAATTTTGCCGACCGACTAAGCTAGGTTGATTTTGACATTTTCATCAAATTACACATGATTGTACTCGTAGCTTTGGCCTCCAACCCCAGAGCCCCGACATATTTTTACCATTTCGAGCTAGGAAGGCACGAGATGTTGCAATATAAGTCCGGGAATTATCGAAAATTTTAAAATCTGGAGCGTCTGAAACGCCATTTACTGCATTTTGAAGGGCAGATTTTGCCGTAGACGAAGCTAATTCAAATGACAAAAGTTTTTTTGTGCGAAAACCCACGCCCCTAACATATTTTCGCCATGTCGTCGTGAGCGCCAAAGGCGCAAGCCGTCGCAATGGAGGTCCGGAGAAACCTCATTTTCTGCATTCTAGGAGAACTTTTTGCCCGAAACTCAGCTATGTTTGATGCTAAAATCTCTATGAGTGATAAAGTTTTGAGGGCGCGCGACGCTTCCGCAACATATTTTACCATGTTCAGAGTGGAAGGCCGGGAGGCTCGGAGAAATTTTGAAATCTGGACCCTTTGAAGTGCCATTTCCTGCATTTTCAGGGGCTCTATCTGGCATTTGACTTCGTGTGTATAGTATAACAGGTTACGAAGAATTTCTTGGTAACGCTTAACGGTGAATTCGACATAACAAATAACGATTAACGTTGAATTAAAACAACCAATAACGCTTCACGAAGAATATACCGATAACGATTAACGTTGAATTAGAGCGGGTCGGTAACGATTAACGGTGAATTAAAATGGCTCCTAATAGTGGTGCGTACCGGTTCGCCGAACCGGACTTGGACTTGCTATAACTTTCGGTTCAAGTCCGGTTAAAACCGGAACGTCAAAAACCGGTTTTCTGGAAAACCGGAAATCTCTTTTTTGTTGTATACTAGGAACATCTAAAAACAACGCTAGATGCCTATGTAACTTTTTAATCGCAGCCAACAGGCCAGAAAATAACGTATTTCTGCGTATTGTCCTACCGCCATAAGCCAAGCACATGGTCGCGCCGCGGCAACCTTCTTTCAAAATCCGGCAACGCGGCAAAAATGACAGGTTGACTTTAGCAATATTACCCATGAAAATAAAGCATGTGGATTTGTTTATCTCCTGGTATGGGTTTTAAGTCCCATATCTTCTAAAAATGAAGAAAATTTCCAAGATAAACAAGCTAAAACAAATCTCCGGCGCGGCGACTGTAAATGACATTTGCCGCTTGCCGGGATACTTCACTGAAAGCATGGGTGAGTAGCTTGTTAAAAAGAAACACCGGCACGTTCTATTTTAGAAAAAGTTTTAAGTTCATGAACTTATGTTATACCCCCTGCATTTATCTTTGTAACGAATAAATTTAAAATTAATTTTACGGTTGAATGTAGAAGATAAAAACACCGCACGGATAATTTCTACCCGCATTACAGTAGGCTATCCCATTGACCCCTATGACCTCGCAAGCGCCATTTTGAAATTTCGGCCGTCAAAAAAAAAAAAGCGGAAAATGTCGAATTTTGCCGTGATTTCCCGATAGTTTTTATTAAAAATCGATGTTTCTACACCTTTGAAAATGATGCAGTCGTCTTTGGCAATATTTTGATAGCATGCGGCCCAGTGGCGGGCGCCGGATACGCAAATGGGTCGCCGCATTAGAGCAAGTCGCTTTATGCTTGTGTCTAACGTTAATTGGGAAACTTTAGCGACCGTAAAAAAACCGGACTTATAAGTCCGGACCTGAACCGGAATCTTTGGACTCGAGTCCGGACCTGAACCGGAATGTGAGCTTCGGTACGCACCACTAGCTCCTAACGCTTAACGGAAAAAGGCATGCAGACCCTCACATATTAACCCTCAAGCACCCGACCTTTTTTTGCGACTAAAATGACCGAGTGGGGTCCAAACGGACCCCAAAATGTTTTGTTCATAAAATCTCAGTACCATGTCTTATCGGCGAGCATTATATATACATTGCTTCGTTAATGTAAGAGGAAGATTTTGAGATGTTAAGGTGTTGCTAATTCCAACTCATTATCATAATTTATGCAAAAGTTCAGAAGGACCACGTTTTGCACTAAACCTATTCCCACCAGATAGGGGAATTTTGAGGCCCTCAGAAACATTTATGTCGCATAACTCATGAACGGATAGAGCTAAAGCTACGAAACTTGGTAATTTATCACAGAATATTGTTTGCAAAAGTTTTTGGTCAATAAAGTAAGTTTATCATTTTTTGGGGTTGCCATGGCAACCATATTCTAACAGGCATATTTTTGCCAAAATTTGACAATTTCAATATTAACAAGGTTTTCTTGGTAAACTACACCTGTTTTCTGACAACAATTAAATTCTATGAAATTCAATGCAGTTTTCATGACTTAAAATTTATAATTTATGCTAATTTTATGACGTCATTGGTCAAAATCCAAGATGGCCGCCCCGATTAGGCAAATGACGTCATAATGTCGTCACATTACATGTTGATGACCCAGAAATTTTTGTGATGATTTCAGTTTACATTTTTATTATTGTCTGAAAGTTTGGTATTCATACTGTAAGTGGTTAAGGAGTTAGCCTCCAAAGTTTGTTTTAAAAACTGCACATTTTTGCTGGGGTCCGTTTGGACCCCAGAGGAACTGAACACAAACTTTCTTAATAATTTCCACATTATTGTACAAATCATTGCGAAAACTAAGGAGAAGGTGTAAGACATATTGACTGACAAAGTCACGGAAGGATTTTTTCTTCAGATCAAAAATGTTGAAATGGCACTTCAAAATGTACGCCTGGGGTCCAAATGGACCCCACTCGGGTGTTTGAGGGTTAATGATAGTTTATGTAGTATCACAGCTGGCCAAGGTGTATAGCAAGCTAGTCTGTGTAACACAAACTCCGCTGTCCAGGGCTGTAACTGGCCCCTCTAGGGGGCCAGCGGATGTTTGGCGGGCTCCTATAAGCGAGATTTACTCAGGCTAGTAACAAGCTAGCTTTTATACAATCTTATGCCACCGTAGGATCTGCTTGGAGATTAAGCCTACCTAGACATATCAAACCTCCTTGCCTAGACAGAAGATTTTTGGCAATGAATCATCCCTATTGGAAAATGAAGAGATTATATATCTCAGTCACTAACACATTTTGGGGCTTACCGGTCAAAGAAAATAGCGAGCAAAGTAGAGTAGAGTCAATAGTCGTTTCTACCTAGTTTAACAGTCAATAATACAGAGGCAGTTAGTCTTGTGGGATTTTAAAATGCCAGTGGGAGTTGAATACTCCACAAAAGAGTCTTTTGTAGCGAAATGTATTCTCAAGTTTCCACAAACTGCTTCAGGTCCATGTTCAGGTCCGGACTTGGACTACTGATCCTGTAGACCTGGATTTTCTGTACAGTACCCACCCCTATTCCTCACCAATAGGATTTCCTGTTTAGGCAGCTTGTTATGACACTACTGATTGGCACATGATTTGTGAACAATGTATAAGTGCATGAAATTACTTTATTACTTGGCTGTTTGTAATACTGACTGTCTCCAGAAAACAAGGATGCTAACAGATCGGCCTACATCATAGCATTTATGGGCCAAAAAGCTACTTGTATAAAGTCCACCTGAAAACAATAGAACATATGTGCACTATAAGTGATATGTGTACTATAAGTGATCCGTGATCGCCTTGGCAGAAAGGTCATTTACAAGTATGGTCACTTGACAGTTGTGAAACCAGTGATGGTACTATTGAAGAACTATAGAGCCTCAATGTGTATTTGCCATATAGGAGGGTCTGCATGTTTTGTTTTGTTTTCATTATTAAAGGCGTAGGCAGGCCTTTTTAATTTCCCATAACTTGTAGGGAAGCTGCTAGTATTTTATTTTACGTAATTCAAAGTGGGATGAACTTCAGAAGTGTAAAGCATTGGTTGCTTTCATGAATTTAACTTAAAGTGTAGTCAGCCATCCTGAATTTAGCATAAAGCTTTGCCTGGACCCCCCATGCAGACCCCCATATAGAGAAGCCCATCTGGAGTAGACACTGAAATGATGTTGCAGAACTAGGCTGACCAATATAGTAACAACTAGCCTGGATTCCATACCCCAACCTCAAGATATATCTTTCGTGTTGGGGTCTGGCAACATGGCTGTAGAAAGGTTCTCGAAGGCCCGTTGATCAGTGGGAGGAGAACCTAGGATTGATGACCACTCTCACCACAGGTAGCCAGCTACAACACACCACAGTTGGTCAGCAGGCTATCACAGTAGCGAATCAGCTACGTTATGGATTCAAAAAGTACAGTTGGGGGTCTTTAACCAATCATGGCAGGGGTGTAATTACCTCCTGCTGATCCTGTGTTGTTCTATTGGTGGGGTTTTTTGCCCACTATAAGGTGCAAAATTGAGAAGAGTTCCTATCCCATCCGGCCAGACCCCTGCACGATAGATACTTGAGATCGGGCTGGGGTTTGGTAACCAGGCTAAGTAACAACTTGCAAGCAGGCATGAATAGGCATCCTGAAAAGTCGGATTCAGGTTTTCTAATCACCTACACAGATCCAAACCCACATCAGTTTTCATAGAAGAGTTTCTGTAACATGGATTCAGCTCTGCATAGGAGAATGGCTTTTGTCAGATTAAGTTTTATTGCCGTTATTTTGTGAAAAATCTTCTGTAATTCCTGACAGGCGCTTTTTCCCCCCCAGATTTCGGTGCAATACAACAAAAAATCACTCCAATGTTGGCTATACACACATAGATTCTACTTGTCTTGAATACTTATACTTGTATGTGAACACACGTTCTTCAAGTTGGGGACTGAACCTTAATCTTTATTGTGAGTTCTTGATCTGTCCCTTGTTGATCTGCGACCTGTGGAGGTTCCTTTTTTGTACTGTTCAGATGACTTTGACCTTGATGAGTGTCCATATGACCTTGACTTGGATGAATCCGAGTGTTTATGAGTATCTCTGGATCTTGATCTGGAACAGGATTTCCTATGTTTGTCCTTCTTGCTTGACGGAACATCTTTGTCATGATGTGTTCTTGAGGAGCTAGATCTTACAGCACCATGTTTCTGATCAGTGGACCGTGATGCCTTTGAAGTAGATTGTTCGTCGTCGTCGCTCTTCTTTTTCCCAGACTGCGGTTGTCGTTTCTGACTAGACAGCTGGCTGGCCAAAGTATTTATCAGAAACCGTTTGTTCGCCGGAGGAACTGGGCACTTGTCCCTGGAAGAAAAGAAGAATGCACTTTGATAATAAAAACATTTGGGTGATTCCAGTTTTTGTGCTGGGTATTACTTTAACAAAGACATGACATGCTCTACATGATTCCCTGGGAAAACGCAGACTCCTAACGAGGCACGCAAAGTTTACCGATCCCTACAACACGCACGCACGGGACACCCGCCGCCTAACACCCGCCGGCCCTCGAACCAGCTGGCCCCTACTAACACGAGCCTCTTTCGGAAGCGAGCGATGTTGGGGACCGGCGTAAGTAGGGCCAGCTGGTAGTGGGGCGGGTGCATAGAGGCGGGAGGGCGCGCGTTAGGCAGGGGATCGGTAACTCTTATTTGCGACTCTTATTTGCGAAGCTTCTCGAGCAGGTTTCCCAGGGTATCTACATGAAGGATGGGGCCTTAAGTGTTGAGATGACTATGAGATATAAAGGACTTAATCGGCCTCAACAAGTCAACATACACGTTTTTCCCCCCAATTTTGCTACCTTCAGCTTCTCTTTTACTTGCCTGGGTACCATTTTCGTTATTTTTTTTTTACTTACTTTTTCACTGTTACGTAACCAGGCTACAAAACTCCTTTCAAGCGCCGCTAAACTGACCATACCTAAATGGTTCGACCTTTTGGCTCAGTGGTTAGCGGCGTTTTGTGAGCTGGAGGTCCGGGTTTGAATCCTGCGAGCCACTGGTTCACACACCAACTCTATAAGTAAGAGACTAAAGCTGTGCTACACAGGGATATTGAGCTCGGAAATTTGTGGATGAATCTTTAGCTACGGCCGCGTGGCGCGTTGGTACACCCGATCCTTCGATCTCGGAAGTTAAGCAACACGCGGTCCGCACAGTACTTGGATGGGGGACCAACCAAGGACGTCCGAATTGCTGTAGCCTCACGAAGCTTTCCACGAAATCGTCTTCCGGGAGGGACGTAAAACGGGGGTCCCGTGCTCAAGGAGGTGCCTCGACCATGTTAAACAGCCTCATTACCCTCACTTTGAGTACCTACTGGCTGCAAAATACACCCGATATTATTATTAAAAGAAAGGAGGGAGTAGTGTACTTAGTATCAGTGGGGTTCAAGTGCCACCAAACTGACCACGCCAAATGGTCCAACCATTTGAAGAATTCGTTAATGGCGTTGGGTTTGTGAGTTGGCAGTGTAAGTTTGGTGCAGGTTGGAATCCCTCGGGCCAGAAGTTGGTTTCTTTAGATCTCCTTGCCTCTTGGTTTTCATCACCAAGAAAATCCCTTGCTATCACAAAACATTTTGTTTACCATCCTGCAGGTCCCATGTCCTTGGCACGCTCTCGTCCTCTCTTTGCTTCACGCAGCAGTTCTTCCACAGCAAGCCTAGTACACAAAGAAGGTCTTGGTTGAAAATATCTCAATAATTCTGGAATGCAGTGACAACTCCCTCCCCCACCAAACTGAATATGTGGTCGGCAAAAGCTATGACATGTACTCGTACAAGGCTTTCACTTGTAAATACTCACTTCTCCAGTTCACCCTCATCCATCTTGAGCAGGTATTGCACGAAGAATAACGAAAGAAAAAGAGAAAGACAGATAACTATCAACTGTCAAAAACACATTCGGTTAGCATCTGACCATAGCTGGAGGCTTTGTTGTTTCGAGGTGCGGGAAGTATCCATTTTTTTTAATGACAGGTGTCTAAGATATATTTATACGGTATATGGACAAGTTTTAAGATAAAAACGACCCAAAAAATTGTACAATATAATGTTTTAACTATTGAAATATACCAATATATATAGAAAATAATGGGCACTATGCAAAAAGAATTTTGAATTACCAGTAGTTTCTGAAGAATACACCCCAGAAGATAATGAGATCAACCGCGCTGACGTCTTATACGCAGACGCTATGAACTATGACCTTTGTTTGAAATTCAGAAGTTTCCGAGCGGCTCCTGAGACGGACGGGGAAACGTTTCTCCCCTTAAGATCAACTTTCTTGTGCCTTTTCTTAGATGTACTGGACTCTTCTCTGACAGAAAGGTATGTTACACCCTTTCTTTAGCTTTATAGTAAAAACTTTGTTGTTTTAATGGTTGTTTGACGTGTTATTAATAGGAAAATATGAAGCGACCCGTGCCACAGTACAGTCGACACTGGATGCAGGAAGTGCTGTGTTTTGGTTGGTTCCCATGGGTTGGTGTTAAAGTTTAACATGGCCATTATTTACGAGGACGTAATTTTGTCGTCCCTGCAAAGAAATAATCAAAGAAAAGGGGATTAGGATACTTGAACTTTCCATAGCCGAATGCGTGTGGTTGTATTGGCTTCTATGTGGTAGACCAAGGAGCTGATAAAAGCTCCTTGGGTAGACTTCTCAAGACTTATAGTATACCAGAAATGGAAAACGTGTCGTTTGAAGTTCTCGCGTTGTCCACTAGCCACTGCAAATGTAGAAAGGAGACCATACCCTTTTACCAGAGAGTATTATAGAAGTGATTTCGGGCTGGGTTAGTTGCCTTACGTGCCCGAACACGGCCTCCAGAGGGGCGGAAGTCTGGTTTTTGTTACGTCGGAACATGGCTCCGCTCTGTGAACATCTGTCCCTGGAAATCAAAAACGAGCCGAGAGCTGCTCTGATCCGGCAACTTCCGACCTCCGCCTCCCCTGTAAATGGTTCCTAAGGAGATAAAGTGTCCGAAAATCCTGCACAGCAAGTCTGTGGACACTCCCACTGGTGGGATAGGTTTCATCTCTTCGTGTCGTTTTGAAGTGGGCAAAATCTTTTTGTAGACAAAACCGATCTAGGGTGACTGCCCTTGTTAGTTGTTTTTAGTAGCACCAGGATAGCAGATTCAGCATTGATACCACACTGCAGTACTATCCATGTGAAACACAACATTGCTTGGCTGTACATATTGTATGTTGAATTCACATGGGAGGCAAGCACAAATTAAATATCGGCTTAAATTTCTGCAACAGTAAATGACTGATAAAGAAAACAAACATACCAAGCATTTTTTCCTAAGCAAAATTCTTTTCTCTTCACTCTTGACAACAATGTGGCATACTTAACTCTTGGTTTATCTTCTTATGCAAAACTCTCAGAAAAGAGGAGTATACAAAGGAAAACCTCTCAAGGCTCTAATAAGCCGACCCCCTGGGGTGGTAGTTGTAAACCATCTGTTGGACATCAGGGTCCTGTACTGTAGTGTCCATAGGGGTAGAAGAGAATAATTGGGTACCTGCTCTACCATAGCACTTCATCTCTGTCTTGTAATGAGCCAGGAACTGGATCTGTCATTCATCAAGGGATCATCAGTGCCATTACTGTTTACACCACCTTACAAAAGTTACATCTCCTTTCTGCACTGTATTATATATCATATCATGGCTATAGCTACTCAGGATTTTTGTGAGTGTATGTGTGACTGTGTGTACATGAATCTTAAACCTGAGTGTGTATGTGTATTACACATCTCTGAGAACTTAGACTTTTATTTACATCTATGCTGCTTTGCAAAGGGTAGCAATAAGGTGGTTGTGAAGCAAACTGGTGGTGAAGTGTTGTGTAATGCTATTATACAAAACGTGGTATGATCTATCGATAGTTTGTAGATGGGAAAGCTATGTCATTCTTCTAATAGTAATATGCTCCTATTCTCCTATTGGCATGCAAGAACTTCCTCTGCAGGAACAGAGTGTAACTCTGGGATGTGGGTTCAAATCTGCACTAAAAATTAGTTGTGTTTGCTTACAGAGTTTGATGCAAATCATGCAATGTTCCAGCAATCACAGACAATATGACATTTTCACTCCGCACTTGTACCTCCTCTGTAGACCCTACCCCACTAGTGATATCCCACCAGTAAACCTTTTGAGATAACAGGTCAAGGGGTCAGCAGACAAAGACTAGAGTTCCACGAACACATACCTTTGCCAAATAAACCAGGTTTGTTATGCAGAATGATGTCTGTAGAAAAATGCGTTACTCATTTCATTTTGTTTTATAACAAGACAGACCTGCAGAAAGTAGATTTCCCTAACATTGCTTGGCACAGTACAATAAGTATTACCCCTACAGCATTAAATTAAAATAACCACTGAGAGAATCAATATACTATACAGGACTGTTTCAGAACTGCAATCTTCCACATTGAATAAGATAAACAAATGCAACTCAACTCTAAACTAAGGGGCTCCTTATCAAACATGACCTTCGTTTCCCCGACCCATACCCACCTACCAAATATCATCAGGATCCATCCAAGGCTTCTCCAGTTATGCTGTTGACACACACACACACAAACACACCCAAAACATAACCTTTAAACCCTCCTGACAAAGTTAAAAATGCCTGCTATCCCCAGGAACAAGTTGCTAGGGGGCCCTAACATATGTCACTTCTTCCTAAGCACAACACCTATTTAACTTCTAAAAATCAGGACCATACATGTTCCTGACTATTCGTTCAAGTCTCCGACCCCTAACCAACTAAGTTCAAAAGATATAGCACAAAGTATGTCTATAGAAGCTAGGCATCTAAGTAGATCATATTACATGACACAGATTATACAACAATGTTTAAGAACTGGAATCTTTCAAATTTAATGAGGAAAACAATTGCAACTCTAAACTATACTGTACTGTAATGTACAGAACTACCCGGAATAGGAGTAGTAGGAGCGGTGAATTTGGTGAATAGGAGTAGGAGGAGCGGCTCTGTATTTTTTCGACTACTAGTATATCTCCGCGACTCAACCTCTGCTTGGAGAGTATCAATTTACACATGTCTCGGCATTCCTCGGTATTTCCCGGGTGGAATCGGGAAACAGCCTGTTTTGATGTGCAGGGGATTCCCCTAAGTTGGGGAGGGATGAAGCTGTAGTTTGGGAGTTTCTGCCTTGTTTTTTCCCCTCAAAATCACAATTTATTGATTGCCAATTACGCTGAAGAACCTAGAAAGGGTTGTGACACCACTGAGGAAGAGATTGACGATGTTTCTACCACTGGAAGTTGATGAAAACTTCGTCATTTTGACTGCCATTTGCCGGTCCTGTACCATGTGGTAGTATTTACAAACCTTTGTTTTCTTTGCTGTGAAAAAGGAGTAGGTGGGTGTTTTTTGGTGTTTATCATAAAGGACTGAGGGCCATGAGTGTCTGAAATTGTTTTCAAATTATTGATCCAGCCAAATTTCTGCTTTGTATTTGTTTGTTTTTTTCGCCTATGGGGGAGGGCAGCATGTTCAGACATGTATGTAACACTCGTTGAGGTAGCAAAGTCTGAGTGTTTTGGTTTTCCTCCAACTCATAATTTTGGTGAAATCTTCCTGGTCAAACATTAGGGGAACACTGATAAGGCCCATCTTTTTACAACTGGTCAAGGCTTTAGGTACTATCTTTGCTAGCAAGAATAAAACAGTTACAGTCACTTACATATTTGTTTTATGTTTTTATTGATTCAGGAAGAATAGCAAGGCATTCTAGCCTAGTTTTCAGTGACTTAGTTATTTTAGACTTTGTGGGTGATGTTATATACATTTCAAATATATTTCCTTTTGCGCAGTATTATTCCTTACAAACTAGATACAGTCTTTATCTTGATATATTCATATTCTACAGGTTCTTAGCTTTTCAAAAAATGTATAGTTTTACCTATCTAGCATTAATATAAGTATCTGAACATCCCACAAACAGTTGGTAGGTTGGTGCGCTTGAGGATCGACAATTCTAGCTACGATTCCTGTATGCGCCGAAAATTTTAGCACGTCCTCTAAGGGACACTGTTTCAACTTTATAAATATGTCCCTGGTCCTGCATAATTATAGAAATATTTATAAAGTGGAACTTGATACTTCTGATAGTTTCTAGATAATGATAACAGCATTCTACCATTATTTACCATTCTTTAAACCCTATCTAAGCATTGCAGTACTTAGTACTGTTCGGGGCCACCAGGATCCTCCCCCATTACAGGACGTTGGTCTCCAAGGCGCTTTGAGGGCTCCCTACCGCTCAAAAATCACGACCGCAGCATGTCCAGAATGCGAGATATCAGACATGGAGGTTCCGCTGCAGTACCTTAGCAAGCCGCTAGGGGGCCCATTATCGAACTCCCCCTTCGTTCCCCAGACCCCTACCCACCCACCAAATATCATCAGCATCCGTCACAGCCCTCTCGAGTTATAAGAAACTGCAACCGTACGGATCTCCCTTACCTTTACTTACAATTGATTTTAAAGTCTTGTACATAAATGTCTAGAACATTTCATACATCAGACATATTCTAAGCACTGTTTCAACCTTATGAATATTTCCCTGGTCCTCCATAATTATAAAAATATTTATAATGTAGACCTTGATACCTTTGATAGTTTCTAGATAACAGAATTCTACCATTATTTACCATTCCCTACCATTTTTTGAAACATCTTGTAAATGGGTCAGTGGTCTAGGAATATAACAATTCACACATCCTTGCAAAGAATGGTTGGCTGTCATGCAACAACAACCCACCAGAAAGGATTCACTAGTGCCCAGCAGTGGAATCAAAAAATATACAGAGGCAACAATAAGGCCTAACTCCATGGGAGCAACATACTACTTCTACCACTTGGCAACATTGGAGTGTCATGACAAAAATGCCTTGCATTTCCACAGAACTTTTCGACAAAAATGCCTGCTATCCCCAGAAACAAGCCGCTAGGGGACTCAAACATATGTCACGTCTTCCTACAAACAACACCTTTCTAACACTTAAAATCGTTATCATATATTCAATCTTACCTGTCAGTTAGGTCATCAAAGTTGCTTCCAGACCGACAAGACCTCCAAGTTAATCTCTGCTCCACCAGTATCCACAATTAGCAATTCTGGCAAACGTAAAAATCCCTGTCTTCGAATATGTCCTGCCCCACAACAAACTTCATTGACTCAATCCTTAGAGATCAGCAGCTGCTACCTCACCTTAGGTCACCACCTTTCACCTCAACATTGGATCAAGTAACGCGTCAACTGTGCTGTGTACTCTCACTGATGGAATCAACCAATTTGAAACCAGGCTGGGGGGGTTGTAATGCTTCAGAAGTTTTCGACAAGAATGCCCCGACTATCCCTACACTAGCCGCTAGGGGGCCCAAACTTATGTCACCAACTCCTGAGCACAACAGCTATCTAACACCCGAAACTCGTGGCCATACCATGTTCAGAAGATGGGAAAACACACCCGGAAGTTGCGCTGCAGTACCAAGGGAAGCCGCTAGGGGTCCCATTATCGAACTCCCCCTTCGTTTCCCAGACCCCTACCCACCCACCAAATACCAGCTGCATCCGTCGAAGTCTTCTCGAGTTATGCTGTCCGCAGACAAAAGTTTGCAATTAAACCGGCGCCCGCACTTCCATGAAATCCGCTAGGGGGCCCAAACTCGCAGTAATCACTCCCTGCTTTAAGGGCTCCCTAACGCTTAAAAATCACGACCGCAGCATGTCCGGAACGCGAGATATCAAGCATGCAGGTCCCGCTGCAGTACCTTAGCAAGCCGCTAGGAGGCCCATTATCGAACTCGACCTTCGTCTTCCACACCCCTACCCACCCACCAAATATCAGCTGCATCCATCGAAGTCCTCTCGAGTTATGCTGCTCACAAACGGAGAGAACCACACCACCAAACCGAAAACATAACCTTAGCCATTCTGGCAAAGGTAATAACAGATGATATCCAACATCTGGTACTAGGAAACATTTATTATGCTTTGTGCTAATGTTTCAAACCTTACAGATAAAGCACAAGACTTTTAAGAGTAGAGTAGAGTAGCGTTCTGCAGTTAGGTAGGAGTCTCGCTCCAGTTGAGATAATACCCCTTAAGATAGATTTGTTATGTACTGGATTGCTGAAAGTTATGTGGTTTTTCATGAGGTGAGGGGGGCACGCATACTACTGTTTATGGTTGTATGCTTATAAGTTAAGTTTAACTTAATATTAGATTCTTGCTGCTGTACTGAAATCGTTTAGGAATCATTTGTGTTAATACTAGCCTCGGCCCTGATTAAATCTCGCTTATAGCAGCCCCGTACAGCAGAGTTTGCGTTACACAGACTATGTTAATACGGTATCTACATATGTAAGTTATAACACTTTCCAAAGACTTGGTTACCCCAGGAAATTTTCTGAATAGATACTATATATCCGGTAATGGCTTGTGGTTGCACTAATGGATCTATCATGGCAGGGCTTTAGCCAGCTCGAATTTTTTTCCCGTCGGCCAATTACAATCGTCGCGAAAACCGCGAAAATTAATTAGAAGGACTGAACTGAGACCTTGAAAAACCGGTTTTAATGAGATTATCGTATGCGAAAGGGCGCCGACACACATTGTCAACAATCATAACAATAGCAAAACAGACAGTGTGTGGCTTTTACAGCCGTGGACGGCGTCCCCAAGCCGCCTGTAGCTTCCACCAAGGATTTTTGTCCGTCAAAGTTGACGGATTGATTTTAAAATTTTTCCGTCAGACGCAGCAAATTTCTGTCAATTGACGGAAAAACGGACGCTGGCTAGACCCCTGTATCATGGTCTCACAAGTCCTGCTAAGGCTACTTATACTGGTTATTTGTGGCAGTTTCCAATGTCACAGTTTTGGAACACCATGCGTGCTTCATTCAATTACAGGCACTTTCTATACATTATTCAGACATGTTCCAGCTTGGAAGGTCCAGTGTCAACTGTAATCTGTGAGAAGATCTTGGGACACAAAATCCCACTTGGGCACTCTAAGTGGTAACTTAAGCTGCTGAATTAAGTAAGAATAAATAGACTGGATTTTGTCTTCTCTATCATATATCAAAGGAATTTTGCAGTAGGCATTTTGTAGACACTTTGTCCTAACAAAGTAACATGTTCAGGACTTGCAGTGGTAATGGTATTTTCAGTCTTGTCAAATACTTTCCTGTCCTGTACATGACATGTACACAGTAGATTCACTCATAGGACCTTATGTATTTTGCATATTATTAGTTCATTGTGAGGACTGAAGTTATGATTGAGCTGTAATAAAACAATCAGGATTGTCTGTCTGATAAAATGATTGGATGGCCAGGTTCCACAGATGGTGGGCTGGTCAATTAGGCTACCATGTTGGCTACCAGGCTTTGGCCCAATCTAGACACAGTTTTTCCCGACATCGGCGGAGATGTCGGGAGCAATAACAGGGCGTACATGTAGCGCAAGACACCCGTAGCGCTTGGATTGCAATCAGAACACATCGAGCGATTTTTAAAATGAGGGCAGAACCATCAGCAACCGGGAAAACTGTGTCTAGATCGTGCCTTAGCCTGTGGGCCATGGTTAATCACTGCTTCTTTCTTTTAACAATGAATTAAAAGAGCACATAGGATTAGGAAAGCACCCTGCCATATATGTACATTGATATGCAAACTACAAAAACACACCAAATCTAGAGAAATAAACCAGCTTTGTCATGGTTTCTTTGCTGTTGCTGAAGTGAATGTATTTGTGCAATATTTAGCACCATAAGGCCCAAAGTAAGACAGAGTCAAGTTCATCAGATATTATTGGGAAGCAAGTAATTATAAAGCAACCATCATATGATAGGATCACATATTATGATGTATCCAACTTGACAATCCATGACATAATATCATAGGACATTGTAACATAAGCTTGGTGTGTCTCTTTTCATCTGACTTTACATTAGATAACCCATTTGTACAATGTAGCAAGGTATGATTGAAACGTCAGTAGTAACCATATTTGTGAATTACAGCAGAGTTGGACTGAAACACCACTCATGTTGCAAAATTCCCAGCTCATGTCCCCCAGCTGGGGGCATTCCTCGTCTGATCCCTGGTCAAAACAATCCAGACACAACACTGCAGACTATCTACAGAATGTAGGGAATGCAGGCCTGACTGAGAGATCTAGATGGGGTGTATGTTGTAGGGCGTGGTTGCTTGTACATGTTCATACACACATGTATAGACTTGTGTGGTACATATACATGGTATGTATTTACTTGGTTGAAAGGAAGCTACAGCAAGCTGGACCTAAAATACTATGTCTATATAATCATTGTACTTATGAGTATTTCTATGCATGGCCGGGCCCTATTTCTCAGTAATCAGTTCTGTAGCTGCTGTCCTCATATCTGGAATATCCATTGCCAAAGGGCAGAACTTAGATGCGTTAAGTGCTAATCCTGTATGCTTAATGACGGCAGTATATGTTATTCTGAACACTCTGTCCAAGGACAACAGATACCAGAAACGTCAAATAGGACACTCTGAACAGCATGTGCCTTAATAACCTTACATACCTTTCAAGTAATAAAGTATAATGCTAATGAATGCTACAGATGTTCGAAAATGTTCAGAAGGAAAAACGTTTACCATTGGTGTCATGTTTCACGCTCCTCTATAATTTAAATGCCAGTGTTCTTAGCTCCCAAATACCAGTCCAGGGATTTGTATGAATCATTCCTGTCGGCTCTCTAATATGTATTTTTTTCCCTCTGTATTAAACATGCAGCAATCAGGTCTGTAAGTATAACTGTAAGATAAGTCAGACTGTCTCATAATATAGGTTTTAACTAACCGTTACCTGCTTTAGCCAATATGCTTGTGCAAACGTTAAAGGTCTACCTGGTCACTCACCTTACCTGTCTGGTAAACATGAAAGGTGGGACACACCTGTTTTTGCTGTACAGGTCTGTACACAGTGGCTCAAGCAAACAGACAGGTGAGACACACCTAGTCATTTTCAAAACACAGCACCGAACGGTAGGTGTAGTGAAACGCTTGATTCTTCCAATATTCTTAAGGCTTTTTTATCTTCTTTATTCCTGTGATTGTGTGGATGGCAGAGTGTTCTGAATTTCAGATGTGTAGTGGTATCTCCTAGACATACAGTGAAGCGGGTTTAACAGCGCATGACGCCGATTGGCATAACCTGGATTTTATGAACAAAGGAAGGAATGTGATTTTTCGGAAGTTTCTCCGCCTCCTTGAGACCCAAAGGTGGGCTTGACTATAACCTACACATCAAGGCCTTTTAGAACTGAGTGGTATAAACACCTCTCTGTCTATAACACCTGAGCTCCAAGACTGGAACCTAATGCCCTTCCGGTGGTTGTCAGTGTTTGGAAAAAGGGAAGGGGCGGACCTTGAATATCCCAAATACTTACTCCAGTCCAGTATAACCCTCTGAAGGGGGATAAGGGCCTCCTCAAAGCACCTTCAACAGCACTACTTACCCTCTTAGGAGGTCAATTCAGATACAGAGCCATAGGGTGGTGTGTCTTGTTAACATGTGTATTCACAAAAATGTCCAGCTTTATACAAAAGGATGAATACATGTACCTACATCATATCTGTATCAGTATAACATATCAAACGTGGAAACGAGTTTGTGTATCTGTGTAAATGTAGTCATACACAATGATCCAATAATCCGTTGCCCTATTTTTTTGCTTGCTTTCCAAGTGATTTAACGGTTGTCACGATCTCCAGCAAAGTGGAATAAAGCCCAGGTACACAGACAGGTAGAGCGTGCCTTGTGTTCAGTCATGTACCCTGAAGGCACGGCAATCTCGTTGTTCTCTGTCCTACCCAAAACACGATCGACCTATGTCACTCTTCTTCCTTCCAGTGTTGTAAGAGATCACGTGTGTGTCCTTGCTACTCGGAATATTTTCTTTTCAAGATGTAACAACAGTGAGTAGTAGAAATCTAGAGATATAAATGGTCTATATTATCAGTGATCTTCCTAATATATTGTAATGGACATTTCAGCCATTTTATGTTGTCTAGATACAAACTAGGGTTTAAAGGTCATTTTGTAAAGTCCCCCTGAGGGTGCAAACAGAGAGTTCGTTATAAACAAACTTTAAGTCGTGCTTTTCTTGTATGTTTTCTTTCAAGTGAAGTGACAAGTGATGTACAATATACCGTATATATTAAAATGTCGTGCTGCCATAGTGTATAGGAGATAGAGCCTGAAAATGAAATGTTACCATTTTAGCTGTCCGTAGATACATTATATATATATGTATTTGTCTCCTTATTATATGGTTCATGCCAAGTGTAGCTGTCAGCTTTTTATACAATTTTCTTGTTTACTTTCATAGTGGCTCAGTTATTTGAAGTTCTAGGCAAGCTCTAACTTGCCTGGACTCAGAGAATTTTTTCCTGAATCTAATATTCAACAGGGGGTGTGAATGCAGCCTTCTTTGCTTTAATCATACCAAATGTAGCAGTGAGTTTGGTATCTATCATGTTGAATGTGGATTTCTTATGTTGCTAATTGCCTTGTTGTCTTTCCCATGCAGAGCCCTGACATCACAGTCCAGTCCCCTGACTCACCCCCCTCCCCCACCCGGCTCTGTTGTCACAACTGAAGAAGACTCCTGTACAAACTAGTGCTGAGTGGGCGTCCATCCACCACTGACCCAGAACGCTGGTCACAAATGTGTAAGTAAAAAGAGTGACCAGAAGCTGACTCAACCCACTGACCCTTGGTGTAAACTACAAGGTCATCAGTTCAAACAACTGGGGGTTCCGCTGACCGAACCTTTGTTTGGTGTACAGCAAGGAGGTCAACCGTCCTAGGTGGGCCCATGAGTGGGTGTTGAGACAGGAAGTAGTGGTGGGAGATTACAGTGGTGGATGACTTGAAGTCATCAGAACTTCTTAATGACAGACGTCTTGAAGCTGGGATTTCCTTCCAGTCCATGTCCGAACGGTTCGGGTTTGAAAGCTTCAAGACGAGACGCAGTAAGTGTTTAAGACTACCAAAGCAGGAATCTTTGCAGCTAGACTTCAGTTGTCAGCAGTCATTCACCAGCATTCCAGCCTTGAAAATGGATGCCTTCCAGAACATGGTGGTGAGAACTTCAGCACAGACATGGCAAGACATGAAAATTTAAAAGGGGTCAGCTTTCCTCCTTCTGACCCTGCCATTAACCACTTTGGTAGTGGTAGTGATCCAATAATCGTCTGGAATTCTGGAACAGAAGCGTGTGTTCTACGCTGACGATGAGCGTGAGGAAATCGGAGGCAATCTGTCGCTCCTGCGGGCACGTGCACGAGGGGAACGGCAATCACTTGTACGACTACGTGAACGAGGTTGACGAAGAACTGACGTGTCAGATTTGTCTACAGCCGCTGGTCAATCCTCTGGACACGAAATGCGGGCACACCTTCTGCGCCAGGTGTATACGCGGGTTCTTGAAGATGAAGAAGATGTGTCCAATAGACAGGCTGGCGCTGACCATCAGGGACTGTCGGACAGCGAGCATTATGGTACAGAAACTGTTGGACAAGTTGGTGGTGTACTGTCCCAATAACGAGAAATGCTCAGAGACAATGCAAAGGTCTGACTTGGAAGCCCACCTAATACACAGGTAAGGTACTGTCTCTTACAGGTTTGTATACAAACCATGCAATGATTTCATATCAGATTTTATATGGCAAATTGTTGATACAAACTGTACAACAATGCGCATGTAAAAATAGGATTGTATACAAATCACATATCCGTTCATGCATACGTAGATATTCCTCTACTATTTTGGACAACAGTGTCTCAAATAGAGCATGTCTGTTTTACTTATTTTGACAATAGCCAACCCCCATTTTGCTAAAATGCTACAACAGCTGTGTTTCCATTTAGTATGAAGTTTTCATTGGAAACCCTTAAAACGTGCTGTGTAAAATGCCAACTTATTGTATGCAAAATTGTCTTTTTTTTTAGGGCTCGTCAAATGCTTTTGATTTAGGCCTAGTCTTCTTTTTCCTTTCCAGTTGAGTTGTCTTTGTAGACAAGTTGCTGTTTGTCTATTTGAATATAGCACTTTGTGAACAGGGAGGACATACATGTAGTGAGTTAAGTGACCCTGGCAAAATAGGGCAGGGGAGGGAGGGGCCAGCTCATGCTCCTGCAAGACCTAACACTGTAACTTGATAGTATTGGCACAATGTAGCTGCAAGCTCTCAGAGACCAGGCAGACTAGGCTCCAAATATTTTATCCTATTTAATCACATAGAATAAGTTACTCAATAAGTGCAAAAGGGTATTGTGTAAGCTCTAAAGATATGATAACAGTGTGAATGTGTCTTTAGATACAAACGAAGATGGTGACAATTTTGTCAATGCAGAAACCATTGCGACATGTTGCCAATACATACAGATTTTTTCTTTGAATGGATTGCTTACTTGCTTAGTTGAGTCCATCTGGTCTGGAGTTGAGATGGCAGCCCATTTACATTGTAGCTTGGAGTATGCTGTCAAGTCAACCTCTAGACTGGTGTTATACAATTAACTGCTGAAATCTGATTTGTAGTGACGGCTTATTATGACTTGACAATAAGTTATGATTAACTTTCCATTGAAATCAATTCTTAAAATGCTGTCTTGCCACGCTGTCAGTTAGTCACAAGAAATAAGGTTTAAGTGGTGTAAGGAATGTTAAGGAATAAAGCAAGCTTGCAAGACCATGCCTGGCACATAGCTGACAAGACATGGTACTGCACATAGTATAACTCCTCTCCTAGTAGGGACTAGCATGGATGGTATAGTACAGAGGAGATGTTCTAGTGTTTGCTAAGGGAT
>NC_049985.1:16103970-16105885 GCF_000003815.2 Branchiostoma floridae | reverse complement strand
AGCAGTAAACCTGAACATTGTTGCTGACCTAGTTGTTAAAGACAACACTTGAAAGTTTAAACTACTACTACTTTGAAGTAACGCTGGTTCACCTTTATCCGTGGAGCAACCTATATCCGTTGTTTTAAGTCATTGTTGTATTTACTTTTATGTAGGGTTATCAAGTCAACAGACAGTGGTTTCAAATTGCGCTATATTGAAAGACTTACAGTTTAAATTCACTGTCTGTCCACTCATAAGTCATATTGATATCCCTGAAAGACCCTGTTTTTAAAAACAACGGATATAGGTTACTCCACAAATAAAGGTGAACTAGCGTTACATTGTAACTGCTATTTGCAGCTACATGTATTTTGTTGCTGTATTGATTCTCTTATTAAGATGTCCAAAAATAATTTTACTAAAATCACAAAGCCCAATTACATGTATCTTTAAAAACAGACTATTCATTAGCTATTGTCTACAAAGAAGGAGCCCCCACCCCCCCAGTAAAATACATAGAAACATCAGATAGACCTATAGATATAGACCAGACAATTTTACCTTTTTACATTATCATACCCATGTGTACGCATGCAGTTAGCCTTCAAGCGCTAAGCAAGAGTTTGCGAATAAAGACTTCATATATTAAAACCTTTCAGTTTCTATCTACCATATGTAATTGAAAATATCTACAAGTTTATAGCTATAACCTCCCTTCGTAACATGGGACATCCTGATGGAGCATGTTTTCAAAAAGTGTACTTGAAAGTAAGCGTTGTCTAAACCTTGGTAATTTGGACAGAGGTTGTGAAAGTTTGACGTCTGGACATCTTGACTCAACACGGCTTCCGGATTGACTGTCCCTTTAAACCTAAGTGGCCTGTGTGTGTTCACACCTCACTACTTCGTCCTCGGTGTTTACTTAGCCTTGCCAGACTTAACCATGTCATGGAACTACAGAGGTTCTTCTTTCAATTAGTTCTGTGGGCCCCTGGCTGGAGTACAGGGATGCACACATTGTATCTGGAGCGTGTCAAGCCCCATTGAGGGAGATGTGTGATGATTTAAGTTAAACAGCACTCTGTCTTGTAGACTCCTGTGTATGTAATTCCATACCTGAGTATCATCAATCAGTTTTTGACAAACCTTGGTACCTGAATGGTGGGAACAGGAGGCCCTACCTGAAGTATTGCAATCTTAGTTAGATAACTAGAGTTCAGCGACCTCATACCTCCATGAAAATTTATAGCTTTCGTAAATTTCATGCAATTAACAAACACATTAACATAATTTACGCATGGTGTTGTTCATCATTGACTAACGTACAAATGTCACAATTATAAAATTACCATTATTGATCATAAAGCGGTTTTGCAATCTTTACATAAATTATGCAAATAGGTTCCTCATTACCATATTTGGTATCTGCTTATATTCTACCTATCATAATTAACATGTAACATTTATTGAAGTCCAGTTATTGAAAACAATGGAATTATACAATTTCCTCATTAATTATGCAAATTAAGCCCTTATTTGCATATCATGTATATCATTATGAACATCTTTGCCTAAGGTACCCGCATGCCTAATATGATGCCAATCCGTCAATCCTTTCTGCAGTTATCCTCATTGGAGTGTCTTGACAAAAACACCCCTGCAGTTCCCAAATTAAATGTTAGGGGGCTGAAACTTGCCCCACTTTGTCATGACACTGAAAGCTATCTACCACCTAAATGACAAGATTATATCATGTCCGGGACAAGAGATACATAGAAAAAACTGCTATTATAGAATATGGTCATTAATTATGCAAATGTGCTCCTATTTTGCATAATTAGCATTTCATTTTGTACAACATTGTCTGAGGTACCTACATACCAAAAATCATGAAAATCCGTGTTCCCTTCTTGAGTTATCTGCTTCAGAAGTT